>NC_068446.1:5307413-5434913 GCF_023373465.1 Oncorhynchus keta
CTGTCCACACACACCACCCCCTGTCCAGTCCTGTCCACACACACCCACCCCCTGTCCAGTCCTGTCCACACACACCACCCCCCTGTCCAGTCCTGTCCACACACACACCACCCCCTGTCCAGTCCTGTCCACACACACACCACCCCCTGTCCAGTCCTGTCCACACACACCACCCCCCTGTCCAGTCCTGTCCACACACACACCACCCCCCCTGTCCAGTCCTGACCACACACACACACCCCCTGTCCAGTCCTGACCACACACACACCACCCCCTGTCCAGTCCTGACCACACACACCACCCCCTGTCCAGTCCTGACCACACACACCACCCCCTGTCCAGTCCTGACCACACACACACACCACCCCCCTGTCCAGTCCTGTCCACACACCACCCCCTGTCCAGTCCTGTCTACACACACCACCCCCCCTGTCCAGTCCTGTCCACACACACACCACCCCCCCTGTCCAGTCCTGTCCACACACACACACACCACCCCTGTCCAGTCCTGTCCACACACACACCACCCCCCTGTCCAGTCCTGTCCACACACACCACCCCCTGTCCAGTCCTGTCCACACACACACCACCCCCCCTGTCCAGTCCTGTCCACACACACACCACCCCCCCTGTCCAGTCCTGTCCACACACACACCCCTGTCCAGTCCTGTCTACACACACCACCAGTCCTGTCCAGTCCTGTCTACACACACCACCAGTCCTGTCCAGTCCTGTCCACACACACCACCAGTCCTGTCCAGTCCTGTCCACACACACCACCCCTGTCCAGTCCTGTCCACACACACACCCCCCCTGTCCAGTCCTGTCCACACCCCCCCCTGTCCAGTCCACACACACCACCCCCCCCCTGTCCAGTCCTGTCCACACACCCCCCCTGTCCAGTCCTGTCCACACACCACCCCCCTGTCCAGTCCTGTCCACACACCACCCCCTGTCCAGTCCTGTCCACACACACACCCCCTGTCCAGTCCCGTCTACACACCACCACCCCCTGTCCAGTCCTGTCTACACACACCCACCCCCTGTCCAGTCCTGTCCACACACACACCACCCCCTGTCCAGTCCTGTCCACACACCACCCCCCTGTCCAGTCCTGACCACACACACACACCCCCTGTCCAGTCCTGTCCACACACACACACACCACCCCTGTCCAGTCCTGTCCACACACACCCCCTGTCCAGTCCTGTCCACACACACCACCCCCTGTCCAGTCCTGTCCACACACACCACCCCCTGTCCAGTCCTGACCACACACACCACCCCCTGTCCAGTCCTGACCACACACACACACCACCCCCTGTCCAGTCCTGTCCACACACACACACCACCCCCCTGTCCAGTCCTGTCTACACACACCACCCCCTGTCCAGTCCTGTCCACACACACACCAGTCCTGTCCAGTCCTGTCCACACACACACCACCCCCTGTCCAGTCCTGTCCACACACACACCACCCCCTGTCCAGTCCTGTCCACACACACCCACCCCCTGTCCAGTCCTGTCCACACACACACCACCCCCTGTCCAGTCCTGTCCACACACACACACCCCCTGTCCAGTCCTGTCCACACACACCACCCCCCCTGTCAGTCCTGTCCACACACACCACCCCCTGTCCAGTCCTGACCACACACACACCACCCCCTGTCCAGTCCTGACCACACACACACCCCCCCCTGTCCAGTCCTGACCACACACACCACCCCCTGTCCAGTCCTGACCACACACCACCCCCTGTCCAGTCCTGACCACACACACACACACCACCCCCCCCCCTGTCAGTCCTGTCCACACACACCACCCCCTGTCCAGTCCTGTCTACACACACCACCCCCTGTCCAGTCCTGTCTACACCACCACCCCCTGTCCAGTCCTGTCCACACACACACCACCACCCCCTGTCCAGTCCTGTCCACACACACACCACCCCCTGTCCAGTCCTGTCCACACACACACCACCCCCTGTCCAGTCCTGTCTACACACACCACCAGTCCTGTCCAGTCCTGTCTACACACACCACCAGTCCTGTCCAGTCCTGTCCACACACACACCACCCCCTGTCCAGTCCTGTCCACACACACACACCACCCCCTGTCCAGTCCTGACCACACACACCACCCCCTGTCCAGTCCTGACCACACACACCACCCCCTGTCCAGTCCTGACCACACACACCACCCCCTGTCCAGTCCTGACCACACACACACACACCACCCCCTGTCCAGTCCTGTCCACACACACCACCCCCCTGTCCAGTCCTGTCTACACACACCACCCCCTGTCCAGTCCTGTCTACACACACCACCCCCTGTCCAGTCCTGTCCACACACACACACACCCCCCCTGTCCAGTCCTGTCCACACACACACCACCCCCTGTCCAGTCCTGTCCACACACACACCACCCCCTGTCCAGTCCTGTCCACACACACCACCCCCTGTCCAGTCCTGTCCACACACACCACCCCCTGTCCAGTCCTGTCCACACACACCCACCCCCTGTCCAGTCCTGTCCACACACACCACCCCCTGTCCAGTCCTGTCTACACACACCACCAGTCCTGTCCAGTCCTGTCTACACACACCACCAGTCCTGTCCAGTCCTGTCCACACACACCACCCCCTGTCCAGTCCTGTCCACACACACCACCCCCCTGTCCAGTCCTGTCCACACACCCCCCTGTCCAGTCCACACACACCACCCCCTGTCCAGTCCTGTCCACCACCCCCCCTGTCCAGTCCTGTCCACCACCCCCTGTCCAGTCCTGTCCACACACCACCCCCTGTCCAGTCCTGTCCACACACACCACCCCCCCTGTCCAGTCCTGTCTACACACACACCACCACCCCCTGTCCAGTCCTGTCTACACACACCCACCCCCCTGTCCAGTCCTGTCCACACACACACCACCCCCTGTCCAGTCCTGTCCACACACACACCACCCCCCTGTCCAGTCCTGTCCACACACACCCCCCTGTCCACACACACACACACACACACACACACACACACACACACACACACACACACACACACACCCCCCAGTCCAGTCCTGTCCACACACACACACCCCCCCTGTCCAGTCCTGTCCACACACCCCCCCCCTGTCAGTCCTGTCCATACACACACACAACCCCCTGTCCAGTCCTGACCACACACACACTGTCGGACACATTACAGAGCAGAGGGCACCAGCTACCCAGCATGCTTCACTCCACACCACCCCGCCCACCAACGCAGAGTTCACTCCACTTTATTGCATTACCATGGTAACCAACCCCCCCCCCCCAATAAAGGTAGATGTCAAAACAAGCAGTGATTTATGGGACCTCACACAATCAAGAGGAGACTTGTCACGCTAAACTAGGTTCCTAGATGTCAACACAAGGAAACCCTAAAAAGCCTGGCTGGTTTGATTCTCTCTACTGTAGTTGAAGTGGTTCTTCGGTACAGGGGAGGGGATGTGTTGGTAAAACATGGGGGGAACATAGACGCACAAAGGCAAAAGGCTAAAAAAGCTACACATTTCACCCACAGTGTTATTTAGAAAACTACCCCGGCCTAGTCAATTGTGAAATAAACACATGGAGCACAAAAACAAACTGAACCACCACCACAGCTAGCTAGCTAGTGTTAGAGTTAGCTTAACACTGTATCGTTAGCTAGCTAGTGTTAGCGTTAGCTTAACACTGTATCGCTAGCTAGCTAGTGTTAGCGTTAGCTTAACACTGTATCGTTAGCAGGCTGTTTGTTTTTGGATGTGGTCCGGCGGCTTCCACAGCTGAACCCTGGACAGGGAGGAATGCCTCAATCTCTAACCAAATACGGCTCCCCCTGGCTGGTCCGGCTGGGCCAGTTAATGTGACGCCCCTATTTTCTGTCTGATACCTAAAGCTTGGTGTGGCCTCTTCAATGACCAAACCCTCCCACCGCCTAATTGGCCCAAATCAACTACGTCTTATACACCTTTCACATAAGATGTACTTTTATATGACCCCCTTCAAAATGGCCAATTTTTTTTTTACCACGTTCTTGCCGAGATAAGACTTCTATATATTCCATGCCACGCTGGCGACGAGTGGAAGGGGGTGTGCAGATGCGGGTGGGCGTCTATTTGAATAAATCCAGGGTAAATCCATTTGAAAATCAATCACTTTGACAGCATCCCTTTTGATTTAAACACAACGTTCCATACATGTTTGCACGTTGAAGAAGCGACCAGACTGACTTCTTGGACCTGAATGCCAAAAAAACATTCAGGAAGATAAAGGTCCTCAAACTTGACCCTTTTTTTTTTTTTTTTACATACGGGAACTACGTTCTGGTTCCCTGATCTGTACTACACCGAAACGCACAATGACGGGTATGTCATTCTTCTCGTGTTTCACAAGTTTGGACAGCATAGTAAAAGTAGAGTGCAGTACAATACAGCACAGCAGAGTAGAGTGCAGTGCAGTATGGTTCAGCACAGTACAATATATCGTAGTTTACTATACCGGGGTGGCAGGTAGCCTCGAGGTTTGAGCGCTAGAGACAGTAACCAAAAGGTTTCTTGGCTCAGGGAAAAACGAATCTGTTGCTGTGCCTTTGAGCAAGGTACTTGAGCCTGATTGCCCCAGGGGTGAGATACAATGGCGACCCTGGCCATGACCCCACTCCCTGCGGGTGTCTCAGGAGGAGTTGGGATATGAACGAGTGAATGAGAGAGAAAAAAATGGTCGGAAGAGGGGTTGTCCAGACCGGCAGTTTTAACACTTGGTTCGACGACCAGACGACAGAATTTGCTAAGAAAATCGCTATGAGCTGAACATAACAGTATGCCAATGGAAGGGATCACAGTAGCAGGTGACCCAATTGTGGTTTGTGGCTTTGATTTCTTATTGTAGCCAATTCAGTTGGAGTAATTGCATTTCAGATTTTTTTTTAGCAATAATCACTATAACTAATGGGTCTCTCTACCATTACTTGTTACTTCTGTGAACTTCCATTATCCTCCCTCTAAATTAGAAAACATCTTAACGATGTGTGTTTTTGGTAACGGAATTAGAAGGCACAATGCTGTATTTCTTAAACTTAAAAAAAATGGACTCTTAGCTTTCATTTGACACCCAGTTTGTTATGCTCCTATAAATAAACACATTGGTTCTCTCGTTGGTTCTTTTCAACGGAAATGCCCAGACCACGAGACGACCATGGTCTAGTTTGATCTCATTTAAAAACGTAGTGCTTATTTTTGAACCTATTTTACATAATATTATATCATTATTACATTTTCTAACCTTTTAACATCAATTATCAAAAAAAAAAGGCGTCAACTCAGATTTTCGGTCACAGTCACACATACGCTGCAGCATAGACATTTGACGGTTGTGTGTTGTGCCCGCCATCAGTTGAGACAGAGTGTGTGTCATTTCAATTAGGGCTGGGAGATACGGTCAAAATATCATATCATAATATACACAATACAGAATGACGTATTTGATGTTTTGGAGTAATACAAGTTCTAAATGAGCTTTATAAGTCATGCGTGACCCACCTAGGGTGGCAAGAAATACAGTGCATTCGGAAAGTATTCAGACCCCTTGACGTTTGTCATTTTGTTACGTTACAGATTCAAATGGATTTAAAAAATATATACAACATCTCAATCTACACACAACACCCCATAAATGACAAAGGAAAAACTGATTGTTAGACATTTTAGCAAATGTTTAAAAAAGTAAAATATTACATTTACACAAGTACTCAGACCTTTTACTCAGCACTTTGTTGAAGCACCTTTGGTAGCGAATAAATACTCGAGTCTTCTTGGGTATGACGCTTGACACACCTGTATTTGGGGAGCTCCTCCCATTCTTCTCTGCAAATCCTCTCTGTCAGGTTGGATGGGGAGCTCCTCCCATTCTTCTCTGCAAATCCTCTCTGTCAGGTTGGATGGGGAGCTCCTCCCATTCTTCTCTGCAAATCCTCTCTGTCAGGTTGGATGGGGAGCTCCTCCCATTCTTCTCTGCAAATCCTCTCTGTCAGGTTGGATGGGGAGCTCCTCCCATTCTTCTCTGCAAATCCTCTCTGTCAGGTTGGGTGGGGAGCTCCTCCCATTCTTCTCTGCAAATCCTCTCTGTCAGGTTGGATGGGGAGCTCCTCCCATTCTTCTCTGCAAATCCTCTCTGTCAGGTTGGGTGGGGAGCTCCTCCCATTCTTCTCTGCAAATCCTCTCTGTCAGGTTGGATGGGGAGCTCCTCCCATTCTTCTCTGCAAATCCTCTCTGTCAGGTTGGATGGGGAGCGTCGCCATTGTTCAGGTCTCTCCAGAGATGTTCAAGTCCGGATTCTGGCAGGGCCACTGAAGGACATTCAGAGACTTGTCCCAAGGCCACTCTTATGTTGTCTTGGATGTGTGCTTAGGGTTGTTGTCCTGTTGGAAAGTGAACCTTCATCCAAAAAGGGGTGTTGACAAAAAGTTATTAATTTGGCCGGTCTTGCATCGCAGTGCTAGCAGCGTCGCTACAGTTCCAGGTTTGATCCCGGGCTGTGCCGCAGCTGGCCGTGACTGGGAGCCACGAGCCGGCCCACACTTTTCCCAGCGTCACAAATTAACCAAATATATACAGATGGAACCTCGGTGAAACCAAATCACTTTGATTTGACACGTGACAGGCATGTGGTTGGTAGTAGGTCACTACGCGACTGAAGAGCAAAATAATCCACTTTGATACGCTACATAACGTGATGGCAAAATGTTCTGATCAGTGCTGATACATGAACGAGATTATCATCATCATGAGCAGCACTCAACGCCCCCCAGCCAAACTGGTTTTATTTAACTAGGCAAGTCAGTTAAGAACTAATTCTTATTTACAATGACGGCCTAGGAACAGTGCGTTGTGCAGGGGCAGAATGACAGAATGTCAGCTCGGGGATTCGATCCAGCAACCTTCCGGTTACTGGCCCAACGCTCTAACCACTAGGCCCCATTGTAGCCTAACCAACAGATTCAGTGAAAACTAAAATATGACATTGAGCACAGTTACATGCACACAACAATGCTGACAGTTTTAAAAATAGCTGACAAACCACAGCCAGAAAATAGAGAATCCTCAAATCATCCAGGCTGGGGATAGGGAGCGGACACAGGCGGCAAAGCATTTTCATTAGAAGGCTGTGACCAGGGAAGGTTGTGGTGGAGTAAAATAAACATTAGCAATTCAGTCACCTTCAAAGGCCATTCCGGAGTCTGGAGCCACAGTCATTTCGGGTTGGACTGGTGAGGGAGGGAGGGGAGTCAGTCACGGAAAACTACAGGATTTAATCCTCTCTTTAGGGCCGACTGATCAGTGGGCCAGGGTTTGGGAGATCCCCGTCGGTCCGTCCGTCTATCGGTCTGTCCGTCTGTCTATCGGTCTGTCTGACACTCTGAAGGGGTGATGGAAACATGGACGCATTGCGTCGGTGTGGTGCACCAAGTTCCCACATACTGTGCCTGCATGCATGGGTGCATGTATGGGTGCATGTATGGGTGCATGTATGGGTGCATGTATGGGTGCATGTATGGGTGCATGTATGGGTGCATGTATGGGTGCATGTATGGGTGCATGTATGGGAGTATGCATGGGTGCATGCATGGGTGCATGTATGGGAGTATGCATGGGAGTATATATTCCAAGTGCTTCGCAGAGGGAGCCTAGGGGGTGGGCGGGAAGGACAGACGACTCGTGGTACAAACATCAACAGACGAACAGACAGCCTCTAGGAGGCCGAGATCGACTGAGGTAGTTGCTGCATCCTGCTGCAGGTACACTGGTTCTCTTCTTGCCATCCCCACTCTCAGTGCACGAGAAAGGGCTAGAGCCGGGAGTCGGGCAATCCTAGTTCTGCCTCCGATGTGAAGGTTTTCCTCAGGCTCTCTACACATACTCTAACATAGATTCCCTGTTATCCACCATTTTGATTGTAGGGTTAGTTTCCATATTGCAGTGGATTTGTTACTTGGAGCATTTTAGCTCTATATGCCGATATCTTGGGATTACTGGAGAAAAGGTTTCACTATAGGGGAGAGTGGGTCCCACAAAGTCCAAAATGCAACACTTCTAAAACCCCAGAAACATGTTCTAGTTTATTAATGTCTGCATTTTAATTCAGCGCCACAGATTAAAGGCAACATTTTCTCATTAAAGGACTGGGCCTGTCTGCAAAATGCATCACGTAATCCATTTCACTTGTCAATCTTAAGTATGAAAACGCACAGAATCCCAGTGCCGGTAGGAGGCCGTTCTCTTACTCGAACGAAAGCGGTACCACGTGGGAGCAAACAAAAAGACCGCATTTTCTCCCTACATTAATGGATGAGCCAGTCACAATTATTTTTTTTGTGTCTTTATTTAACTAGGCAAGTCAGTTAAGAAATTCTTATTTTCAATGACGGCCTACCGGGGAACAGTGGGTTAACTGCCTTGTTCAGGGGAACAGTGGGTTAACTGCCTTGTTCAGGGGAACAGTGGGTTAACTGCCTTGTTCAGGGGAACAGTGGGTTAACTGCCTTGTTCAGGGGAACAGTGGGTTAACTGCCTTGTTCAGGGGAACAGTGGGTTAACTGCCTTGTTCAGGGGAACAGTGGGTTGACTGCCTTGTTCAGGGGAACAGTGGGTTAACTGCCTTGTTCAGGGGAACAGTGGGTTAACTGCCTTGTTCAGGGGAACGGTGGGTTAACTGATCTAGGAACGGTGGGTTAACTGATCTAGGAACGGTGGGTTAACTGCCTTGTTCAGGGGCAGAACGACAGGTTTTTACCTTGTCAACTCGGGGATTTGATCCAGCAACCTTTCGGTTACTGGCCTAATGCTCTAACCACTAGGTTACCTGCCACCCCAAATGCAATGTAGGCTATGGATAGTAGCTAGCTAAGTGGACAGATGCAATGCACACAATACTAAATACTTCCTCCAAGATAGCTAGCTACTGTAACTAGTATTGGCATAATTAAATCACAATGGATTAGCTAGTTTCCATGAAACAGCTGCCTGTGTTAGCTAGCTAGTGAATATGCTAACGTTAGCTAGCTAAACATTTGGCTATGGGCTGGAAATGGCAGTACGGAAAATGAATTCAATTAATTCTTTGACATTTTGCTAGGTGTCAACAAGGAATTTCTATAAAATAGCTCAAGATAGCTTGAAATCTAAACCATAAACAATACGCACGGATATGCATTGCCAAACAGCGCCATTGCCACGCTCTGGTTTGGAGTGATTTAACAAGGCTGAGTGAGCTGACAACTTCCAAGGTCTTTGCTGTGTGAACACAAGAGATTACTTAGCACCTCTGAACAGAGTGTTGGCAGTCAATGTCGGCAGGCATTACTAACAATCCTACCATTGTGTCTGAGCTTTTACTAACGAACCCTCTGACCCTCAGGCTACGTCTCTAAATCCACACGTGTGTGTGTGTCAAATCACATTTTATTGGTCGCATACACGTATTTAGCAGATGTTATTGCGGGTGTAGCGAAATGCTTGTGTTCCTAGCTCCGACACTACAGTAATATCTAACAACATACAACAATCCAAAAGCAAGAAGAATTCAATCAATAAATATAGAAATGTTAGGACAACGTCAGAGTACGGAGTCGTGTGCGTGTGCGTGTGCGTGTGCGTGTGTGTGGCTATGGAGAGAGGGAAAGGAATCACAGCCAAATGAGTTCACATGCAATTAGTTCCACATTTGTTTCTGTATCGTTGAAAATATGCCTCAGTTGTCATGGTACTCTGACTGAACCATAATAGAAGACAGGTCAAGTGGCTGTTCATTGGATAGAAGGGGGGGAAAACCCATCTACAACTCAATTTAGGTCGAAAAAACATGGTTAAGCACAGAAATACTGGAAGTCCAGTACGAGCATGTCTGGTAGAGTAATGATCCCAGTTCGTTGCTACGCTAACCTACCGTGGCATGGGCCTAAACATTGAAAGGCCATAAATCACGCCATTCCAGGGCCTCGGACCCAAAGAACCACATTCGATGGCTTCTCAGCATGGGGATACCCTCCTTAACCATCATGTTATTAAGAACCTGGGTTATAGAATGGAGCATGCCGTAAACAGCCATACAGACACCCTGCAACAACAAAAAACTCAAATGGCTCCTAAAAATAAAACCAGAGGGGGGGGGGACAAGCTATATCATGATCACACCCATGTAGCAGCCTAGACTAGCCTGCCCTTTAAGCCTGATCTCTACTTTGGTGAACTCTGGAGGGGCCTCCCTTCCCCCTGCCTCGCCCTCCTCCCCCAGTCAAGGGAGAGAGGCCTGTCAGAGTGTGCGGCTCTGAAATAACAAACCCCCTTTTGTGCAAACAGCGGGGCCATAGAGAGGCCGGGACACCCAGCACAGAGCAGATCCCCTACACTGATCCCAGACATGTCCCAGCCTCCCAGGCCCACAGCACAGACACTGTTTGCTGCTCTACTCACTGCTCCAGTGGGCAGAATATAATGCTTTCCACATGTGAGGGAGAGAGGGGGAAGGATGGAGAGAGAACAATGACAACAGTGGAGGCTGGTGTTTTATTACAAACTTTCACTCTCCACACCTCCTCCATTTTTGCTTGTAACTGAATTTCAACCCGAACAAGATCCACGCATTCTTTCAAGATACGGGGATTTGTCTAATGAGGCGAATAAGCTCAAGGTCTACAGGAACAGAGAAAAATGACTAGAATCCTTCCCGAACCTTTCACTACATACAGACGGACAGACACAGACGGACAGACAGACGAGAGGAGAGAAGGGAGAGAGAGAGAGTAAGAGAAAGAGAGAGAATGGTCAGTAAATATGGAAGGTGAATGCCAACTGCTGTGCCAAAATAACAGCGCAGTGTTCCATCTACCTGGAGTTCAAATGTACTTTTTTTTTAAAAGTCTGTGTGGACTTCCTATAAGGCAGTTTTACATGTACACAGACACACAAACACAAATGAGATTAATTGTTCTCTGCTCCCGTCCAAAAAAAGCACATTGTGAATGTGTGAGTCGTAAGGCTGCTTTGCTGCAGTGGCTGATGGGAGAGTGAAAGCAGCGGCGCCTGCGTCTGATCTCCTCCTTCTGAAGGTGTTAGAAATCACGAGGTGAACCTTGCCTCTGCGCCAGCGCCGAACTCTGAGCTTCAAAGAGAAATCCACTGCTCGCAATAGGGCGACAAGTGGAGAGAATGGAAAACGAGAGAGGAGAGAGAGCTCACATCTCCGTCTGACATTCCCCGTACTCATCCATCTCCCCTGGATGGATCACAAAGCCCCCGCGCTCCCTCACTTCCTGCCCAACAGACAGAGCTCCGGACTGGGCTGGGGCCAGGACTAGCCCCTCTGCCCTGGTGTCTACTGTTGGTTACCATGCAGCCTGGAGCTTTGAGTGGAGGACCCAGATAGCAGCAGTGCTGTAGAAGGGGGCCAACAGGGAGGATTGGGCTGGTTGTAGTGGGTGTAGGCCAGGGGGAGGAGAGGGGTGGTTGTAGTGGGTGTAGGCCAGGGGGAGGAGAGGGCTGGTTGTAGTGGGTGTAGGCCAGGGGGAGTAGAGGGGTGGTTGTAGTGGGTGTAGGCCAGGGGGAGCCACGGGCTGGTTGTAGTGGGTGTAGGCCAGGGGGAGCCACGGGGTGGTTGTAGTGGGTGTAGGCCAGGGGGAGCCACGGGGTGGTTGTAGTGGGTGTAGGCCAGGGGGAGTAGAGGGCTGGTTGTAGTGGGTGTAGGCCAGGGGGAGCCACGGGGTGGTTGTAGTGGGTGTAGGCCAGGGGGAGTAGAGGGGTGGTTGTAGTGGGTGTAGGCCAGGGGGAGGAGAGGGGTGGTTGTAGTGGGTGTAGGCCAGGGGGAGCAGAGGGGTGGTTGTAGTGGGTGTAGGCCAGGGGGAGTAGAGAGGTGGTTGTAGTGGGTGTAGGCCAGGGGGAGTAGAGAGGTGGTTGTAGTGGGTGTAGGCCAGGGGGAGTAGAGAGGGGATGTTGGGTTGGTGTAGGCCAGGGGAGTAGAGAGGGGGATGTTGGGTTGGTGTAGGCCAGGGGGAGTAGAGAAGGGGATGTTGGGTTGGTGTAGGCCAGGGGGAGTAGAGAGGGGGATGTTGGGTTGGTGTAGGCCAGGGGAGCAGAGAGGGAGATGTTGGGTTGGTGTAGGCCAGGGGGAGCAGAGAGGGAGATGTTGGGTTGGTGTAGGCCAGGGGAGAAGATGGGTAAGAGATGTGGAGTTGTAAAACTGGAGCCACGGTGTAGAGAAGTGGAGGGATTCTACCTCAGCCTGGGTATTTTACATCCTTCCCCATGGGCTTGCCATTTGAGTGGGGAGAAGAGCAGAACGAGCCCTCGTTCTGTAACCAATCACTTGTTAAAAAGGATACAACCAATCCAATGAGCTGAATAATCAGAGTGAGTGAAAGAGTTAAGAGAAAACCGTGCAGCGGTCTAGAAGACGGCTGAGAGACAGAGGAGTGATCCAGGCAGCCATTTTATCTCCCAGAGTAGGGACGGAATCCATAAAAGAGACGGTCTGCAATCGGGCAGAGCACACCTGGATCTGACGAACAAGCCCAGCTTAACCCAGTACAACCACGCCCCAGTCAGACTGTGTTCCATGTTGAGGACGGCAGGCAGAAGCGCTGCCGGAGCCAGGCTAAATCAGACGGAGACGCGTGGCGGCAGAGGCCTTCCGCTCGATCCCTTCACGACATCCACAGACAAGTCAGAGGGAGTGACATAAACCCTAGTGATTTAGAAGAAGAGGACTGAATTCTCATACAAAAAAATAGGCTACGAAACAATCCATTATGTCCAGAGTTGGGGACATGATACGGTGTTCTGGGATAAGAGGTAGTGCTCTCAACGAGGACACGTGACGGTGTTCTGGGATAAGAGGTAGTGCTCTCAACGAGGACACGTGACGGTGTTCTGGGATAAGAGGTAGTGCTCTCAACGAGGACACGTGACTGTGTTCTGGGATAAGAGGTAGTGCTCTCAACGAGGACACGTGACGGTGTTCTGGGATAAGAGGTAGTGCTCTCAACGAGGACACGTGACGGTGTTCTGGGATAAGAGGTAGTGCTCTCAACGAGGACACGTGACGGTGTTCTGGGATAAGAGGTAGTGCTCTCAACGAGGACACGTGACGGTGTTCTGGGATAAGAGGTAGTGCTCTCAACGAGGACACGTGACGGTGTTCTGGGATAAGAGGTAGTGCTCTCAACGAGGACACGTGACGGTGTTCTGGGATAAGAGGTAGTGCTCTCAACGAGGACACGTGACGGTGTTCTGGGATAAGAGGTAGTGCTCTCAACGAGGACACGTGACGGTGTTCTGGGATAAGAGGTAGTGCTCTCAACGAGGACACGTGACGGTGTTCTGGGATAAGAGGTAGTGCTCTCAACGAGGACACGTGACGGTGTTCTGGGATAAGAGGTAGTGCTCTCAACGAGGACACGTGACACTTCTGTAATGTCTGTGGTCCTTCACCGCTGAAGGGATTTGTTTTTACACTAGAGCTTTTGTCTAAAGGCTGTTGGGGTTACCATGCTCCTTACAGAGACATCCCTTTCACGTCAGGACGACGACCCGAAGTAGACCCCCCTGCTGCTCACCCCGACGTATAACGTCAAACAAATTGACAACGGAAAGACTTCCCCACCGCGGCTATCAAAGTCTCACAACAACTGAGCTCCGTCCAACTTCTCAGACTTTATCTCGCGCACACGCACGCACACACACACACACACACACACACACACACACACACACACACACACGTCTGGATGGGAATAACAGCAGGTCACTAACGTGGGACCTGTTCCAACACAAGCTCAAAACCAAATATATCTAAGCCCTTCCGTTAAGCTGATACAAATCCTTGAGAGTTGGGAGGCCAGAACAACCTCCCACTGTATGGAGTTTGGTAACAATCCTGGAATGCACAGATGAGACTACTTGCCACTTTTTTACGAGGAGCGGAGTGTAATGTTGTCCGGGATATTGGACGGGCCAAGAATCATGCAAAAAGAAGGCGTGTCTGCTGTTCGTACAAGACATTGCACACCATATGCCAGAGTGTGTATTTCACATGATGCTATATTGCAGAGCAGCTTTTAGAGTGCCTCGAAGTGTGTGTATCGTTTTTTTTTGTGATTGATAAGACGGATGGTGTTTGTCGTGTGCACACTTACCCACGCCTGACCAAGCGCGTGCGTTTGCCATTAGGAGTCACTCTTTTGAACCCTGCCCTGACCCCAGCACCGCCTGGCTCTGACTAAACTACGCCCTCTGTGCCCTCTCCCACCCGCGGTGCTCACAGATGACCAGGGGCCTGGCAGGCCAGGTTACCCTGTGCCCAGGGTCTCACCCATACCTTCTGTAGAGGAGAGACCTCATGCCAGCCGCTAGCTAGACCCCCGTGCCAGCCAGCCAGCCAGCCGCCCTGGCAGTGCCAGACAGAGTCACACTCTGGTGACAACACCCCATACTGGAGTCTTTCACTGTGAAGAGAGAGATGGGTGAGTGAGAGGTGGGGAAAGAAGGAGGGAAAGAGGACGTATGAGAGGCTGAAAGAGAACAGAAGTGGCATCTGTCCATCCTGCTATACGGCGTATGTGGGAAACGTAACTTTTCAACGTACTTTGAGGAAGTAAGTGTTTTCCCCCAGATAAGAGTAATTCTGATGTCCCAGAGAACGTGTTTAACAAAACTCTAACAAGGCAAACACACGGTGTCTGAAGGCTTGTTAACGGCCCCCGGCTCGAACCACCTCGGAGGACACAAAGCCAACAGCTCCCCAACCATATCGACGCGTAGAAAGATCTGTCTTTCTACTTCAGAAGCAGCTAGCACAGTACTGGCCTGAAGTTCTCTCTGAAGCACAACAGAGATCATCAGAACATGTGAGAAGGAGAAAGAGCAGGAGAGGGAGGGAGAGAAGAAAGGGATGAGCAGTAGTCCTGGGGTGGTCCTCGTCCTCCACTTTCAGTGTGCGATGTGAGATCTTGTCTGGCTGTAGTTTCGGGGTCTTTGTTATAGAGGTCGACCGACTATGATTTTTCAACACCGACACCGATTATTGGAGGACCAAACAACGGCTGATTTTATATATATATATATATTTGTAATAATGACAATTACAACCATACTGAATGAACACTTATTTTAACTTAATATAATACATCAACCAAATCAATTTAGTCTCAAATAAATAATGAAACATGTTCAATTTGGTTTAAATAATGCAAAGACACAGTGTTGGAGAAGAAAGTAAAAGTGCAATATGTGCCATGAAAAAAGCTAACGTTTAACTTCTTCGATATATGGGGAAATTATTGCGTAATCTCCTGCTGCGTGTATTTTTCCATTTGCTTCAGAGGAGAAACCCAACTGCCACAAATGATTTATCATCAAATAGATATGTGAAAAACACCTTGACGATTGATTCTAAACACCGTTTGCCATGTTTCTGTCGATATTATGGAGTTAATTTGGGAAAAAGATTGGCGTTGTAATGACTGCATTTTCGTTGTGTAGGAGCGATTTCTCCTACACAAATAAGATTTTTGGAAAAACCGAACATTTGCTATCTAACTGAGAGTCTCCTCATTGAAAACATCCGAAGTTCTTCAAAGGTAAATGATTTTATTTGAATGCTTTTCTTGTTTTTGTGAAAATGTTGCCTGCTGAATGCTAGGCTTAATGCTATGCTATCTATCAATACTCTTACACAAATGCTTGTGTAGCTATGGTTGAAAAGCATATTTTGAAAATCTGAGATGACAGTGTTGTTAACAAAAGGCTAAGCTTGTGAGTGAATATATTTCTTTCATTTCATTTGCGACTTTCATGAATAGTTAACGTTGCGTTATGGTAATGAGCTTGAGGCTATGATTACGCTCCCGGATACGGGATTGCTCGACGTAAGAAGTTAAGTTCCTTGCTCAGAACATGAGAACATATGATAGCTGGTGGTTCCTTTTAACATGAGTCTTCAATATTCCCAGTTAAGAAGTTTTAGGTTGTAGTTATTATAGGAATTATAGGACTATTTCTCTCTACACCATTTGTATTTCATATACACCTTTGACTATTCTTATAGGCACTATAGTATTGCCAGGCTAATCTCGGGAGTTGATAGGCTTGAAGTCATAAACAGCGCTGTGCTTCAAGCATTGTATAGAGCTGCTGGCAAACGCAGGAAAGTGCTGTTTGAATGTATGCTTTTACGACCCTGATGCTGCCTACCACCGCTCAGTCAGACTGCTCTATCAAATATCAAATCATAGACTTAATTATAATATAATAAACACACAGAAAAACGAGCCTTAGGTCATTAATAAGGTCAAATCCAGAAACTATCATTTCAAAAATAAAACATTTCAAAAACGGAACCATTCCGTATTTTATCGAATGGGTGGTAACCCTAAGTCTAAATATTGCTGTTACATTGCACAACCTTCAATGTTATGTAATAATTATGTACAATTCTGGCAAATTAATTACGGTCTTTATTAGGAAGAAATGGTCTTCAAACGGTTCGCAACGAGCCAGGCGGCCCAAACTGCTGCATATACCCTGACGCGAATGCGCTTTTGTTAAATCATCCCCCGTTTGGCAAAGTAGGCTGTGATTCGATGATAAATGAACAGGCTAGTTAAACTAGTAATATCATCAACCATGTGTAGTTAGCTAGTGATTATGTTAAGATTGATTGTTTTTTATAAGATAAGTTTAATGCTAGCTAGCAACTTACCTTGGCTCCTTGCTGCGCTCGCATAACAGGTGGTCAGCCTGCCACGCAGTCTCCTCGTGGATTGCAATGTAATTGGCATTCAAAAATGCAGATTACCGATTGTTTTGAAAAAAATTTAATCAGCCATACCGATTAATCGGTCGACCTCTACTTTGTTATTTAGGACTCACTCACACACTGCGAGGCCAGTTATGGAGTTCTGGACTCTGACAATCACGAGAAGAGTTGACCCACCCTACAGGAAGAGCTCCGACTGCCTCGTCATACTTAGTCTGAAATGGCCAACACTCCAGTGACTTAACCTATACATAGAGAACCTTCCCTGGCCTTGATAGCAAAACGCTTGCTTACTGTAGCATTTCCTAGCATTTCCTAGCCCAGCATAGAATTTCCTGGCCTGGCCACATGTCCTAGTTTGACATTAGTCTAGCACTGCACAAGACATGATTAACTCCCCACACAATTTGTGTTGGCTAGCAAGGGTGCTAAGGGGAAAGGAAAGGGACTGTGGTGAGCAAGGAAGGAAAACATCAGCCCAGTCTAGGCAAATAAAGGAAACGAGCGCACCGCTCACACATCACCAGAAGACGTTTGGTCATTGCAACGCTGACTCGTTCATGCCGCCACTAGACTGTGACTGCTGCTGGCGTCACACGCACACTGATAAATGAATTAGCGCCTTCAGAGAAGGATTATGAGCGGGCGAGCCCCTTGTGCGGCAGGAAACCACAATGCCAAAGAACACACGTAAAAAACACTCCGTGCACAAACAGGCACGCAGAATCTCCATCCACCTCGGCCATGGTTGAGCAGAGAGGGGAGGGAAGTACTTCATCAACCAAGAGACTGCATGGAAAGACACCAGTCGACCTCACACTCGCGCGCCAGACAGTAGGAGCATTGACAGATGTTCACGGGACGTTCCTATAAGGATAAAACGAATCGCCCGTACCGTTTCCTCTGGGACAATGAGCTTCATCTCGACCGAACTAAAGCCTACGACAAAGGGAGATAGAGGAAGGAAGGACAGAGAAAGGCAGGGGAAGAGCTGGAGGCAGAGAACAGGCCTGTGTTTCAGAACAGCAGCAATAATAACTAAACCACACAGCTCTATCTAGCACAGCTGTGAGGCATTTAGTATTGAAATAACATTTTTTACCAGGCTTCTCATTAAAAATAAACTCATGTTTGCTTTTCTCCCTTCAGAGAGAGAGACAGAGAGACAGAGAGACAGAGAGACAGAGAGAGAGAGAGAGAGAGAGAGATGTGTTGCAGCTGATTCCATGGTAAACGGAATTACACAAAAGGAAGAAAATGTATGCACTCACTATTGTAAGTCACTCTGGATAAGTACATAGGCTAAATTACTAAAATGTAAATGTACGCCGAGATTTTTTACTTAAAAAATGTATGCCAAACAAAAAAGTGATTTCAACGCTTAGCAAACCATCCAACTTTGCATAAGGACGACTTTAAAACAATTTACACAGAAAAAAATCTCTCAGTTTATGCGACCAAGCTTCCCAAAAACGTTGTGATTTTGACAACGAGGACCTTAAATCGACATCCCCAGAGTCAGATGAACTCGGGGATACCATTGTTAATGTCTCTGCGTGAGGTTTGAAGGAAGTTGCTAACCAGCGTAACAGCTAACTAGCGTTAGCGCAGTGACTAGAGGTCTATGGGTATCTGCATGCATGATACTGGGCCATGGCCTCAGTGGGCCTGATCTGAATTGGGGCAAAGTCAAGGTCTTTTTACATAACAATGACTAACTATTTACACCTTCTCAGACACCTTCTCAGACACCTTCTCAGACACCTTCTCAGACACCTTCTCAGACACCTTCTCAAAAAGCAACTGTTTTTATTATACAGGGGTTGTTGATTCTGCTCTGTCTAGCTATGGAAAATATTTCCCTAGTATTACATCATACACAACTGTAAAACTGGTGTTTCAGTTGAAAAGCACCACTTGAGTTTGAAAAAAAAATATTTTGGTTATTGGACTACAGTAAGAAGTGATTTTACACCCGGTAACAGAATTACAGTAATGGCACTGCATAATGGGTCCCTGGTCTGTAGTATACAGAATTATTACTTTAAAGAAAAGCCACAATAGTGGACTTTGCGTTTAGCCTTCAAAATAAACATATGGCATAATCCCATTATTAATATTCATTTGCATCACTGTCAATGACATTCTTTTATTTTGAAGGCAAACCGCAAATTCCACTATTGTGCCTAATCCTTATTGTGGCTAGCTTCACAACACATAACCCGGTCCGGTCGAGCATGAAGCTAGCTGGCCAGATGAAGCTAGCTGGCTGCTTATAACGTTAGCTTTGGGCAACAGGGTTAAGTAGCTGGTTAGCTATTTATTTTCATGAACTGAAGATCAATTTCAATAGGCGAACAACAATACTTAAAAGGATTCCTAAATCACTGCTAAGAATTAGTGGTGTAACGGACCGTAGCTGATCCGTACGGATCACCCCCCACGGTTTGGCACGCATGTCAACCACGGATCAATTGTGAAGTTTAACCATCAGTGTGAAATACCGTTTTACAGCCGCCGTTACTTTTTAGAGTAATAATTCCCTAAATGTCGATGCAGAGGTGCAGTGAAAAGATAAAAGAGATGCGTGCTGTGTTTTACTCAGATGCCTGAAGGCTGATTTAATTATTTTAGAAAGCAGTTGTGTGTACTGTTCACGTGAACGGGGCTGAATCCCAACGAATCAATCCTGGATGCTCGCATTGCAACAAGCCGAGAAGAAGAAAAAGAGCCGTGGAGGAGCTGAAGAACTGGAAAAGCCTCCCGCTTCATTTAAGTCTCGCGTGTGGGAGCATTTTGGCTTCCCTGTCAAATATGATGACAGAAGAAGGGTGGTGGACAACACCATTACGGTTTGCAGGCATTGTGCCACAAGAAATCCGTATGATCATGGAAATACATCGAGCGAGGCCACACATTTAAAGTGTCATCACCCTGGTGTGTCAGGTGACGGGAGCCAACTCAGCCAAGAGACAACAACTTCTCACCGCGACCTTTAAGCAGCCCTTTGCTGCAGAATCAGACCGGGATAAAACCCATCACCAAATCGCTTGGGATGTTTATCGCTGCAGACATGAGGCAGCACTCTGTTGTGGTACACAAAGGGTTTAAAAATACGGTGAAGGTGCTTCAACCACGCTACGAAATCCCCTGGCGCAACCACTTCGGAATGAAGATCGTGCCAGATCTTTATGAACAGGAAAATATCTAAATTGTCAACAAACTATCCCAAGACATCCTCTTTGTCCCTCACCACAGACGGGTGGACCTCCAGGGCAACGGAAGGCTACGTGACTGTGACTGCTCACCACACCACACCACAGAGGAGTGGGAGATGCGAAGTCCGGTGCTACAGACACACCCCCTCTATGAGAGTCACACAGGCACAAATCTGCCGCAGGTACTGCTAGGTGCAGTAGAAGAGTGGAAGCTGGAGAAGCCACAGATACCTTGCACATGTGATCAATTTAGCATCCCAAAGGGGAATCTCAGTGAACCAGATGTTCCGTACGGTGATTTCCCTTTTCCACCGAAGCACAACAGCCGCTCATGTGCTTAAGATCGAACAAGAAATGTTACAGCTACTGACCCACGAGCTCATATACGATGTCACAACAAGATGGAACTCCACTTATGACATGATGGAGCGCCATCTTGAGCAGCAGGCAGCTGTATCCTCTGCAGACACCTGAAAAAAATTAAGACACTGTCACCTTGTCTGATGATGACGTGAAAGTGTCAGAGGAGGTCCTCCAGGTGCTCAAACCTCTCAATTACGGTTACAACCCTATTGAGCACTGAAGCTGCACCGTCTGTGTCCCTGATCCTACCTCTGAAAACAAGGATTCTACGATCCATGGCCCCAAGCGAGGAAGACGCACCATCACTAGAGATGAAAAGGCTGCCATAAGAGAGGACCTGAGCCCCAGATACACCCCCCCCCCTTAAAGTACAGGAATACCTCCATAGATCGACTGCACGGGATCCAAAGGTTCGAGTCCCTGCCTGTACGAGTCCCTGTCTCACCTAGACCCTGCCTGTACGAGTCCCTGTCTCACCTAGACCCTGCACTACACTGGAGGACATAGTCATCTCACCACTGAGACTGTGGCCACTGAAGAGAAAGAAAAAGTGACTTAATAAATACACTGCAATCTAATCTTGGTCTATGCTATTAGAATCTTACATTTTTGAATTGGAATAATAAATGGCTTTCATTAAATGTTCTTGCCACAATTATAGTTCTATGAAATATGAAAATAAATATTTAGTTAGTTTAATAGATCAAGTCATTTTTTTCTGCAGAGTCAGGCCACCGAGCCGACAGGAGCAGACCCTGAGGCATCGCCTACTTCAAAATAATTTGGCAATGAAGGAGCTTTTCGGGGAGACCTTTACGAGCAAGGACACAGGCAAGACGTTTGCCAACACCAAAGAGGAGATGGCATCCTACAAGGCAGCAAGCAGCGTTCCAGTGGATGGTGATCCACTGGCATGGTGGAAAAGCAGTGAGTGTAAATACCCTCACATTGCCATGATGGAAAGACGCGACATGGCAGCTCCTAGCGAGAGGTTGTTCTCCACGACAGGGGACATAGTGACTGCAAAGAGGTCTACCCTCTCCCCAGACAATGAAGACATCCTCATCACTTTGAAAAATAATTTGAAGTTATAAGCTCAGGTCTGCTTTTCCTTCTTTTTAAACGTATTTTGTTGATGTGGACACAGGCTATTTTGCTTCATTCGCTGTTGTCCAAAGG
The DNA here is from genome assembly GCF_023373465.1 of Oncorhynchus keta. Classification (NCBI taxonomy): domain Eukaryota; kingdom Metazoa; phylum Chordata; class Actinopteri; order Salmoniformes; family Salmonidae; genus Oncorhynchus; species Oncorhynchus keta. The sequence goes on from NC_068446.1 coordinate 5,329,001, forward strand.
AAGAAGGTATCATGCCTCATATTGCACTTTAATTTAACAATTGAGTATTGACCATTTTATTTCAAGATTTTATTTTACCTTTGAAAAATTCCTTGCTTTACGTGTTCTTTAAGTAATAAACGGAAGGCAAAGTTATAAGTCTCCCTTTCTTAATCGCCGATCTGAAAAAATGATGCGATCCGTGACTCAAAACCACGATCCGATCCCCGAGATGTGTGATCCGTTGCACCAATAAGAATAAATGAAAATTACTGTCGTTTCTACTGGTCATTGTTTTCAGGCTGGTTGTATTGGTGCTAGCTCGGAACCAAGCTAAAGATAGCTAGATAGCTACCCCAGAAGTTGCGGTCAAACAAATTATCCTTTATTGACAACGCGGTAATGTAAAACACATTGTTCGTGGCCCGGTGTTGGTTTGCAGACTTTTCTGTACAGCTTTGACGGAGCTACCGTATCTGTTTTGACACGCAAAAGACCCAAATGGTGTTCCATAGTATGCATGTTGTTAAGCTAATAGCAGTGACAATATTACTGTGTAAATCCGGTAGGACGTCTGAAAAATAGCGCACTTGGTAGTGTGTACCGGTGCTCGACCAGTCGGCGAAAGCCAACATCGCCCACGACAGAGAACGGTTGATTGTCAAGGTCAATGAATTACATTATCTTGGCGTTAATGGGTTTCGCCTTTGAGTTGTCTCACTGAAATGTTCTTACTCTTTCAAATGACTGCTCAACTTGTTGACTGCTCGATACACACAGCAGACATTGTGGGCTAGGTTAGGAATGCTGTGTTGCACGTGTTGACTGCTCGATCCACACAGCAGACATTGTGGGCTAGGTTAGGAATGCTGTGTTGCACGTGTTGACTGCTCGATCCACACAGCAGACATTGTGGGCTAGGTTAGGAATGCTGTGTTGCACGTGTAGACTGCTCGATCCACACAGCAGACATTGTGGGCTAGGTTAGGAATGCTGTGTTGCAGGTGTTGACTGCTCGATCCACACAGCAGACATTGTGGGCTAGGTTAGGAATTCTGTGTTGCACGTGTTGACTGCTCGATCCACACAGCAGACATTGTGGGCTAGGTTAGGAATGCTGTGTTGCACGGCTGGACTTGTTGACTGCTTGATCCACACAGCAGACATTGTGGGCTAGGTTAGGAATGCTGTGTTGCACGGCTGGACTTGTTGACTGCTCGATCCACACAGCAGACATTGTGGGCTAGGTTAGGAATGCTGTGTTGCACTGCTGGACTTGTTGACTGCTCCATCCACACAGCAGACATTGTGGGCCAGGTTAGGAATGCTGTGTTGCACGTGTTGACTGCTCGATCCACACAGCAGACATTGTGGGCCAGGTTAGGAATGCTGTGTTGCACGTGTAGCGCTAAATATTACATGGCGTCATTACGTCATGTACCTACGTTATATAGGTATACACTTCAGCTTGGACATTGGTTTTGCACATCAATGTTAAACTAGACCGACGTGGGCATTTTTAGCTAATATCGTCCGATTCCGATATGTTCACCGATATATCGTGCATCCCTAGATATTTGGTAGAGTTACAAGGCAATGTTTCTTAAACTTTCTCCAAAAAAGGTGTGACTATTAGTTGGCAGGGATATTTACTTCAACATTACTGTGACTTCCTGGTAGATGTTTTCTAAGACCTCTTTTCAATCCGTTTGGCCAGAAATCAAAGCTATTAGTTATGGACACCTTTTCAGATGGAAATGGCATCTATGCCGTCATTTCCCCCCAAAAAGAGAGACTCTTAACTTCATTTGTCACCCAATTTGATATGCTCATATAAAAGCTCACCTTGGTGCTCATGGGTCTTTTTACATGGAAATGACCAGCTGTTGATTTTGGCGCGAGTTGAAATGCCCAATGGAAGCACCGGGGTTCTGACAAACTCACTCACACCTAATCCTTTGTTTTAAACCCAAACAACAATGGCATCTGGATGAAAGACTGTAAGACGTGCCAAATCCTGGTTTTAACCCAGCGGGTGCCAGACTCAGCTGAGATAACCAATGCAGAGAAAAGGCAGAGGCAAACACAATACACTAACCACCGAGAGCTCACCGCACCAGACCCCATGGCCAAGGCCCTTCAACACTGGATTACCAGCTGAATGGAATGAGAACAGGAAAAAAATGTGTGCAGTGTTTCACTACGTTCCAGATAGCTAGAACACATTAGGGAACATTTACCCAAGGATAAAGCAACGCGAGGGGGAATTGGTGAATGATTTCACCACACAAAGATATGGTATGAGATGCGTGAACCGAAGCGAGCTGTGTCCACATGTGTCAAACACAGTCTACTGACAGCGAGCATACGGGGAAATCTCCCAAAATACGCAGTGTTCTCTCAGCTATTCAGCCACAATCATTATTGTGGGTACACTGTCATTGTGGATTTGTGTGAGAGAAAGTTGAGACAGATATTTTGGTTTTTCCCCATTGAGACCCCCACACACCAGTGTTTTACCTTATTGTATACATCAGGAGTGTGACGCTAAAGACACGTGGCAGAATCAACATCCTCTGCATCATTCAAGAAGATATTAACGTTCACACTATAGCCACCGGGCATCCGGGCACGTCCCGTAACGCACTCGCGTTGCGTCACATACAATGGCAGTGTCCATGCTCAAGAATCACAGAGGTTCAATTCTCGATGGATGGCGTGCACAATCCATCTTCGCTGTCCATGGCCTCGGCTGGTTGTTCTAGTATTTATGAAATCAAGAAGCTACTACTAGCAAACTAGCTAAGTAAACAATGTAAACAAAAGCAACTTGTGAAATCAGAGTATAATTTCATACAGCCAACTAGCAACAATTGAATGAGTACCCGCAAAAAAAACTGGACCAAAGTTATTGTACTTACGCATTATTGATGAATAAGCTACAGTACAAGTAGGCTAAATAGAATAAAAGATGCTGTTCCACTCTCAAAAACACGCCTCCTGTAAAAACAGCACATTGCGGCGCAATACAGTGGAGCTGAAGCGTTAGCTGTTATGTAAATGCACGCTGAAAAGTGCCTTGGCTCCAAGTTCGAGCAGGACCGCTGGACCCATGGCCCGGGCAGACAAAAGTCTGAGCCATTTGGGTAAAACAATGGGGTACATTTCTCAATGCAAATGCACCGAAAGAGAATGCCCCAAGCACATCCGACACGTTTCTTGAATGCAAATCATGAAAGGGTTTCACACTGTGAGCAATAGAAAGAGGGCTCGAGACACAGGTGGGAGGAGAGACAGCAAGCCTGTGCTTCCATTCTGATGAGGCAGGAAACGTAAATGACAGCTAGCCTCTCATGTTGGAATACTCCATATGGCTTTCCCCCCTCACACTGCAAGGAACCAAAACACTAGGATAGAGGCCTCATTAAAAACACAAGAGACACATGCATGCACACTTTACAGCCCACCTGCATTTCCACAGTGTTCGGCATCTTTCTCCAAGCCTCCTTTACAGACAGCATCTCCTTTCAGCAGACGCCAGGGACCAGGAACTCACACAAGCTGTCCCCAAGGCTCTGCTAGAGGCGCGTTGGCACAGGACCAGCCAGCCAACCCGCCTCGGCACAGACAAAACACCTCAATTACCTCGACTAACCGGTGCCACGGCACACTGACTCTGTACCGGTACCCCCTGTATATAGCCTCCACATTGACTGTAGCGGTACCCTCTGTATATAGCCTCCACATTGACTCTGTACCGGTACACCCTGTATATAGCCTCCACACTGACTCTGTACCGGTACCCCCTGTATATAGTCTCCACAATGACTCTGTACCGGTACCCCCTGTATATAGCCTCCACATTGACTCTGTACCGGTACCCCCTGTATATAGCCTCCACACTGACTCTGTACTGGTACCCCCTGTATATAGCCTCCACATTGACTCTGTACTGGTACCCCCTGTATATAGCCTCCACATTGACTCTGTACCGGTACCCCCTGTATATAGCCTCCACATTGACTCTGTACTGGTACCCCCTGTATATAGCCTCCACATTGACTCTGTACTGGTACCCCCTGTATATAGCCTCCACATTGACTCTGTACTGGTACCCCCTGTATATAGCCTCCACATTGACTCTGTACTGGTACCCCCTGTATATAGCCTCCACATTGACTCAGTACTGGTACTTAAATTTTTTTTAAATAATATCCCAAGTATAAATACAGTAAGGTACACACATTAAAAGGGTAAAAACAAGCCGGGCATTCAAGGAGATCGTCTGATGGGGAATCTGTGATGGTATCACCGTCCCCCCTTTGAGGGACAGAATAGGAAATGCCCCCCACCCCACCCATGTGTTTTACCTGGACCACCTACTGAGATGTGCCTTTTGTTAAGTAAATCAGGTGATAAATGTGCTAAAAAGGAGACTGGTGGGGCGGGGGGGGGGGGAGAGAGAGACAGACTATAAACTATAAATCATAGGGCTGGGCGGTATGACCACACTTTCACCAAGACAGGCATATCTACGCCAAATCTATTTTCTGCATCTAAATAAATCACACCTCTTACTCGTCAGGTCATAAACTTACACACACACACACACAGAAAGAGACAGTCTCAACCCAGCAGATCGTAATGGGACACATAGCGGCCAGCCCATACGAGCTGTATTCTTCTGACAGCCATGTAATGTTGACATAGTAGCAGGAGGAAATGTACAGCCTGACGTTGAGCAGCGGACCCGTTTGGTGCTGCTAATGCCCGTTTTGCCATACCCAACCAGCCAGTGAGTCAGTCCAGATAACATGACCCAGTCCTCAGCAGACAGAGCTCTGAGCTTAGAGACACTGATAGCCAAACACAGCTGCTGCTGCGTGTGTGTGCGCGTGTGTGTGTGTGTGTGTGTGTGTGTGTGTGTGTGTCGCTCTCTCACACCTGGTCTCCCCTCTCACTCAAAGCACCCAACACTACTCTATTACCCTTTTCAGAAAGAAGATGTGGTATATTACCTGTAAATAAATACATCAGTAAAATGGCAATGTTTATATGACCCCCTTTTAAACAGCTGGTTATTTACCACTCTTGTATGTGTACCTCCATCTTTACATATCAGTGTGTTATTGGCACATTGGGGGGGGTGGCAGGTGTTAAACCAGTGGGACTGTTTGCATTTTAAATTAGGAAGGTGTTAAACAATTGAAGTGTTAATTCATTTACTGTATAGAAGCGAGAACTATTCAAGAACCATTCAGGACCCCATTCCTGTATTTTGGATACAGGGTGTGAAAATGCAGGAATAATGAACTATTTTAGAACCCTACCCCTTTATAACAAGTTGCAGGCATGGTAAATTAGTGGAAACCTTGTCTGTGTATGAAAGTGGTCTCTGACTCAGTGAGCCATTTCTCCCCCCCCCCCCCTTTCTAAAAAAGTAAAATAAAGACCACCACTCCTTTTATCCTTTCATCTGCCAAACAACATTGTGTTACAGCGAGACAAGCGGTCAGAGTTCAGCCAGGGTCACTTCCTATTTAAAGATACTCTTTGAAGAGGGTAGGGTTTCAGATGTTTTCGGAAGACGGGCAGGAACTCCGCTGTCCTAGCTTCAGGGGGAAGCTGCTTCCACCATTGTGGTGCCAGGACAGAGAAGAGCTTGGACTGGGCTGAGCGGGAGCTGCCCTCCTGTAGGGGCGGCAGGGCCAAGAGACCAGAGGTGGCAGAACAGCGTGCTCTGGTTGGGGTGTAGGGTTTGAGCGTAGCCTGAAGCGAGGGAGAGGCAGTTCCTCTTGATGCTCCGTAAGAAAGTACCATGGTCTCACAGTGGATGTGAGCTTCGACTGGAAGGAAGCCAGTGGAGTGTGCGGAGGAGCAGGGTGACGTGGGAGAATTTGGAAAGGATGAACACCAGGCGTGCTGCAGCGTTCTGGATAAGTTGCAGGGGTTTGATGGCACAAGCGGGGAGCCCAGCCAACAGCGAGTTGCGGTAGTCCAGGCGGGAGATGACAAGGGCCTGGATTAGAACCTGCGCAACCAAGTCCAAACATCTCCTTTACTTCCCGTTTGCTGCTCATCAGCAGGGCCTGAACACCATCCAAGTCACTTCCACTAGGGGCGGCAGCATAGCCTAGTGGTTAGAGCGTTGGACTAGTAACCGGAAGGTTGCGAGTTCAAACCCCCGAGCTGACAAGGTACAAATCTGTCGTTCTGTCCCTGAACAGGCAGTTAACCCACTGTTCCCAGGCCGTCATTGAAAATGTATATGTTCTTAACTGACTTGCCTGGTTAAATAAAGGTAAAATTAAAATTAAAAAAAAAAAAAAAACTATAAACACCGTGGGCCTGAGGACATTGAAAAAAAACGGTCAAAAATCAGTTATGCCAACCAAGATGGCAAGAACCAGTTTCTGGAATGCGCTTCATAGGACACTCGTTCTGCAACACCTTGCTACTCGCTAGCATTATCAACTAACACACAAAACGCAGCATGTCGTGTTCATCCCATGTTTTATGAGCTGAAATGAAAGATCCCAGAAATGCTCTATACGCATCTCTTTACGTCACCGTTAGTGAGCCTCTCTCACTTGCCAAGATAATCCATCCACCTGAGAGAATGACATATCAAGGGAGCGAAATATTTCGTTGACCACTTAAGTGTGCTCTTCACGGATTAATCCCGGTTTCAACTGTACCGGGCAGATGGCAGACAACGTGTGTGGCGTTGTGTGGGCGAGCAGGTTACTGATGTCAACGTTGTGAACAGAGTGCCCCATGGTGGCGTGGGGTTATGGTATGGGCAGGCATAAGCTACAGACAACGAACACAATTGCATTTTATCAATGGCGACTTGAATGCACAGAGATACCGTGACGAGATCCTGAGACCAATTGTCATGCCATTCATCCGGCGCCACCACCTCATGTTTCAGCATGACAATGCACGGCCCCATGTCGCAAGGATCTGTACACAATTCCTGGAAGCTGAAAGGGTCCCACTTCTTCCATGGCCTGCATACTCACCAGAGATATCACCCATTGAGCATGTTTGGGAAGTAGAGAGACAACATTCCACAGGCCACAATCAACAGACTGATCAACTCAATGCGAAGGAGATGTGCCGCGCTGCATGAGGCAAATGGTGGTCACACCAGATACTGACTGGTTTTCTGACCCACACTCCTAATTTTTATTGTTTTAATATATATGTGACCAACATAAGCAAATCTGTATTCTGAGTCATGTGACATCCATAGATTAAGCCCTAATTCATTTATTTTAATTGACTTATTTCCTTATATGAACTGTACCTCAGTAAAACCGTTGAAATTGTTGCGTTTATATTTTCTGGGTCAGTGTATCTAGCTACCGTAACCAACACCAAGCACAGTCTCACGTTTGACAGGCCGCAGAACTTCTGATGTCATAAATGTCCCGCCCATCTGATTGTTGAACAACTTTACGGAAGCCTATTTTCACCGGAGTAGCTATTTTCCGATCAATGTGTGCATTGCACATCAAGGTTACTACCAAAGATGCACTGTGTTGTCTGGGGAATTCATTTCTGCATGGTATGCTGGGGTTTCTGCTCATTTACCATTCAATTGGTCTTCCTAAGGAGAGGACTCAGCCACGCAAAGCGAACCAGTCTTTTCCCAGAAAACACAGTGGCACCAAGTGTGAATAAGCAAAAGGGGACATGAATTGTTGACATAATTGTAATTCAAACCCTCAAGTCATGACAGACACTTACAAATTACATTTTGGACGAGACTGACATAAATTATCCCATTTACACTTTGTTGTCCATTTTGACTCTAGAATTAACATTTCTGACTCATTATCAATGCCACATAGGCCATTTAAAAGCAGAGAAGTTGGTTCTATGGGGCAGTTTAAATCGAAGACAACCTTTTTTCTACCTTTCGTTGTGCCTGCCAACGTGACATTCTTGCGGTGCAGCTCCAAACTTACCATAAATATCAGTAGCCACTGACTAGCCAGTAAGCTTGCAAACTATTCAACAACGCAAAGGGCGTTTCCTCTAGAGGTCGGCCGATTAATCAGGGCCGATTTCAGGTTTTCATAACAATCAGAAATCTGTATTTTTGGACGCCGATTTTGCAGTTTTAAAAAAACAAAACAAAAATGTTTTAATTACAACTTTATTTAACTAGGCAAGTCAGTTAAGAACAAATTCTTATTTTCAATGACGGCCTAGGAACGGTGGGTTAACTGCCTCGTTCGGGGCAGAACGACAGATTTTTACCTTGTCAGCTCGGGGATTCAATCTTGCAACCTTACGGTTAACTAGTCCAACGCTCTAACCACCTGCCTCACGAGGAGCCTGCCTGTTAGGTGAATGCAGTAAGAAGCCAAGGTATGTTGCTAGCTAGCATTAAACTTATCTTGTAAAAAACAATCAATGAATCAATCTTAAATCACTAGTTATAACTACACATGGTTGATGATATTACTAGTTTATCTAGCGTGTCCTGCGTTGAACATAATCGATGCGGTGCGCATTTGCAAAAAAGGACTGTCGTTGCTCCAACGTGTACCTAACCATAAACATCAATGCCTTTCTTAAAATCAATACACAGAAGTATATATTTTTAAACCTGGATATTTAGCTAAAAGAACGGTTAGCAGGCAATATTAACCAGGTGAAATTGTGTCACTTCTCTTGCGTTCAGTGCACGCAGAGTCAGGGTATATGCAACCGTTTGGCTCATTGCGAACTAATTTGCCAGAATTTTACGTAATTATGACATAACCTTGAAGGTTGTGCAATGTAACAGCAATATTTAGACTTAGGGATGCCATCCGTTAGATAAAATACGGAACGGTTCCGTATTCCATTGAAAGAATAAACATTTTGTTTTCGAAATGATAGTTTCCGAATTCGACCATATTAATGACCTACGGCTCGTATTTCTGCGTGTTATTATGTTATAATTAAGTCTATGATTTGATGAGCAGCCTGACTGAGCGGTGGTAGGCACCAGCAAGCTCGTAAGCATTCATTCAAACAGCACTTTCGTGTGTTTTGCCAGCAGCTCGTCGCCGTGCTCCAAGCATTGCGCTGTTTATGACTTCAAGCCCATCAACTCCCGAGATTAGGCTGGTGTAACCGATGTGAAATGGCTAGCTAGTTAGAGGGGTGCGCGCTAATAGCGTTTCAAACGTCACTCGCTCCGAGACTTGGAGTAGTTGTTCCCCATGCTCTGCAAGGGCCGTGGCTTTTGAGGAGCGATGGGTAACGCTGCTTCGAGGGTGGCTGTTGTGTTCCTGGTTCAAGCCCAGGGAGGAGCGAGGAGAGGGACGGAAGCTATACTGTTACACTGGCACTTGTCATCTCCCGTCTGGATTACTGCAACTCGCTGTTGGCTGGGCTCCCTGCCTGTGCCATTAAACCCTACAACTCATCCAGAACGCCGCAGCCCGTCTGGTGTTCAACCTTCCCAAGTTCTCTCACGTCACCCCGCTCCTCCGCTCTCTCCACTGGCTTCCAGTTGAAGCTCGCATCCGCTACAAGACCATGGTGCTTGCCTACGGAGCTGTGAGGGGAACGGCACCTCAGTACCTCCAGGCTCTGATCAGGCCCTACACCCAAACAAGGGCACTGCGTTCATCCACCTCTGGCCTGCTCGCCTCCCTACCACTGAGGAAGTACAGTTCCCGCTCAGCCCAGTCAAAACTGTTCGCTGCTCTGGCTCACCAATGGTGGAACACACTCCCTCACGACGCCAGGACAGCGGAGTCAATCACCACCTTCCGGAGACACCTGAAACCCCACCTCTTTAAGGAATACCTAGGATAGGATAAAGTAATCCTTCTCACCCCCTTAAAAGATTTAGATGCACTATTGTAAAGTGGCTGTTCCACTGGATGTCATAAGGTGAATGCACCAATTTGTAAGTCGCTCTGGATAAGAGCGTCTGCTAAATGACTTAAATGTAAATGTAAATGCAATACTAAAGTGCCTATAAGTACATCCAATAGTCAATTGTATATGAAATACAAATCGTATAGAGAGAAATAGTCCTATAATTCCTATAATAACTAAAACCTAAAACCTCTTACCTGGGCATATTGAAGACTCATGTTAAAAGGAACCATCAGATTTCATATGTTCTCATGTTCTGAGCAAGGAACTTAAACGTTAGCTTTTTTACATGGCACATATTGCACTTTTACTTTCTTCTCCAAACCTTTGTTTTTGCATTATGTAAACCAAATTGAACATGTTTCATTATTTATTTGAGGCTAAATTGATTTTATTGATGTATTATATTAAGTTAAAATAAGTGTTCATTCAGTATTGTTGTAATTGTCATTATTACAAATACATTTTTTTATTTATTAAAAATTATTATTATTAATTTTTTTAATCTTTTTTTAATATATATTTTTTTTAAATCAGCCGATTAATTGGTATCAGCTTTTTTTGGTCCTCCAATAAATCGGTATCGGTTTTGGGTTGAAAAATCATAATCGGTCGACCTCTAGTTCTACACTTGAATAACGCAACGAAACCATATTACATTCTTGAATAATGCAACAATTCACAAGCATGTTTAGACAATTAAAGGGTTTATTTTCCCATTCATACAGGCATTAGCCTAGCTAAACGTAGCTCGCAAGACAATAACACTAGCTAGCTAATAATGTTAGCATATCAAACCAACATTTATATATTAAACGACTAATTAAGATTTCACCTTTCTTACAACTGTTAAATACATACTTCTATGTTTAGTGTTAGAGAAAATGTGCATATTTTCTAAAGGTCTCTCTTGATCAAAACGTCTGCCTCCATCGCTGTGAACTAATCACATAGCTCTCGCTTGGCTTCCTGAACTCGTTAGGAACTCGCCTTTGATCTCGTATCAATCTATGACAAAAAAAGTGTTTTTCCCCGTTCAAAAAAACGATGATTATTTTTAATTAATGGCTATAAAAATGGATCTCTGGATGTGTTAGTGATGAAACCGCGGCTCTCCGGCTGCGTTACAATGTAAGGACTGCAGGCATGTGCTTTGTCAGTGGCTGTGGGGTAGGGTTCAGTCAGGAGTTAATGCGCAGTCGGAAGACCGAATAAAATGCTAGGAGGGACATCCCAGCTTCAAGTGGTTTTACATTTCACATCCTACGTCACCAAAGAAAATGTTGAACCGGTACCAGAACCACACAGGTCCCCTCAACAGGGACTTGACATCTATTAAGATATGTCAACAATTTTAGAACGTAACAACTTGTCACTGCAATTTCAGGTAAAACTTACACATTACATCTCTCGATATTCTCCTTAAATTCATGAGAACAGAGCCAAAGCTAGCGCCTGAAAACCAAACTTGGTCCCGTAACAGTAGGGGCTCCAACTCTCCCCTCATTGGAAATGCAAAGCCTCCTGAAGAAGGGTGAGAAGAGAACAGAAGAGGGGGGGGGTAGCCATTGATCTCTCTACTTCCCTCAACAGTGTGGCTACTCCTCCCCATCCCCCGTTCCTTATTCTTTACCCCTTTCTTTTTTTTTTTTGGGGGGTTCAGTTCATTTTAGCTGAGCCCATTGTGGCGAGTGAAGGGGTGGTATGGAGAGGTCTCTGCCCCTGCTATACTGGGTCATGCGTGCTGGATCTACACACACAGGGATCCCCCCCCCGAGAGAGACATACACACACAACAGACAGGCTACCATAAAGCTCCTTTTCTGAGAGCGAGAGAGGGAGAGAGATTGAGAGGAGTGTGTTAGGCTAACTGGATTGTGCCATTTCTTGCTACTGACCACCTTAATTTCAGTTTCTGGGCCTAACTAACTGATGACCTGACGCTCGAAGGGAACATAGCTTTGATGGAACTGATTAAGAAAAAAAATAATCTGGATATTCAGGAATGTGAGGAGGCCAAAGCAGGTTTTCTATGAGTAAAGAAAAACAGAAATATAGCACAATGTTTTGGTCCATTTAAGTGAGGCAGTTGCAGAGGAACATTCCCTGCTGATTCTTAACTCCAACATGGCACCCCAGGGGAAGGTTTGTACGAGATACCAGGAAGGTGGGAGAGAGGGGGATAAGAGCAAAAACAGAAGAGGTAGCGAGCTAACTTTTAAAACATTGAAAGACCATTTGGTCTGAGAACACACAAAAAAAAAAACTTTGGCAAAAAAAAGGTATGTGGGAATCCCATCAGATAAATGATCTAGTCTACCACGCTGTAGCGTACCAACTGATTTAAACCCAGCAGCTGGCCCAGTCAACTCAGGCAGGAAGGAAAGGAGATCAACTCTGTGGTCATACTGTAACTCATTCCTTTTGTCCAGACCAGATGAGAGAATGTCCCAAAATGGCACTCTATTCCCTTTATAGTGCACTACTTTTTGAAAAGGGCACACAGGGGCCTGCCTATATAGTGTGACATTTTGGAAAACAGACGTATTCTGGAGACTGGACCGTCAATCCTTCATCTCGAACAATGCTGTTCACCATTTTATTCATTCCTGGCCTTGGCCAGGGGAGATGGGGGGGGGGGGTTAAAAGGGGCCGAAACAAGGGGATTGAGTATCTCACTGCCTGGAGCAGGGCTGAAACACAAGCAACTCACGTGTATTGAGAATGCTGCCATGGCTAGTCTCCTGCAATATTGGAAGCGAAGGAGCATACTGCTTCAGAACTGAGCTATTTCACAAGTTTCTTCTTGACAACCAAACATTTTTACAACCACATTAAAATTGCTCCAATAAGTAAACAAGACCGGTCCCTGGTCCCAAAACCTTGCCTATGAACAAATGCAACGTGGAATCGTAAAACAACTGCTTAAACGTTTTTAAAAAAAATGGAATATGAAGGAAGACTTCTGTACAATGACAGAGAGCCCATAAACCGAAAAGGAAGATCACCCAGTGACAACGATCTAGATCTTTTGAACAAACAGAACACAGCTTTTAAGAGGCGAGGTCAGTGGGAGTTCAGGCATTGGAACAAAGGAGTAGCAGCTCACCCTGTCAGAGTAACATGTGCAAGGGAGTAAAGTAGCCGGGGGGGGGGGCAACAGCCGGAGGCCCCACCACAGAGACCCAGCCACTCTACCCCAGCACGGCTACGAGTGATGGATGTGAAAGCCAGAGTCGGTAACCGCCACAGGATCAGGCAGTACTGATGTAGATGAAGCCATCTTTCTGAGTGTACTTGTAGCCTAGCACTGGGTTGTAGCCTAGCACTGGGTTGTAGCCCAGCACTGGGTTGTAGCCTAGCACTGGGTTGTAGCCTAGCACTGGGTTGTAGCCTAGCACTGGGTTGTAGCCCAGCACTGGGTTGTAGCCCAGCACTGGGTTGTAGCCCAGCACTGGGTTGTAGCCCAGCACTGGGTTGTAGCCCAGCACTGGGTTGTAGCCCAGCACTGGGTTGTAGCCCAGCACTGGGTTGTAGCCTAGCACTGGGTTGTAGCCTAGCACTGGGTTGTAGCCTAGCACTGGGTTGTAGCCTAGCACTGGGTTGTAGCCTAGCACTGGGTTGTAGCCTAGCACTGGGTTGTAGCCTAGCACTGGGTTGTAGCCCAGCACTGGGTTGTAGCCCAGCACTGGGTTGTAGCCCAGCACTGGGTTGTAGCCCAGCACTGGGTTGTAGCCCAGCACTGGGTTGTAGCCCAGCACTGGGTTGTAGCCCAGCACTGGGTTGTAGCCCAGCACTGGGTTGTAGCCTAGCACTGGGTTGTAGCCCAGCACTGGGTTGTAGCCCAGCACTGGGTTGTAGCCCAGCACTGGGTTGTAGCCCAGCACTGGGTTGTAGCCCAGCACTGGGTTGTAGCCCAGCACTGGGTTGTAGCCCAGCACTGGGTTGTAGCCCAGCACTGGGTTGTAGCCCAGCACTGGGTTGTAGCCTAGCACTGGGTTGTAGCCTAGCACTGGGTTGTAGCCCAGCACTGGGTTGTAGCCTAGCACTGGGTTGTAGCCCAGCACTGGGTTGTAGCCCAGCACTGGGTTGTAGCCCAGCACTGGGTTGTAGCCCAGCACTGGGTTGTAGCCCAGCACTGGGTTGTAGCCCAGCACTGGGTTGTAGCCTAGCACTGGGTTGTAGCCCAGCACTGGGTTGTAGCCCAGCACTGGGTTGTAGCCCAGCACTGGGTTGTAGCCTAGCACTGGGTTGTAGCCTAGCACTGGGTTGTAGCCCAGCACTGGGTTGTAGCCTAGCACTGGGTTGTAGCCCAGCACTGGGTTGTAGCCCAGCACTGGGTTGTAGCCCAGCACTGGGTTGTAGCCCAGCACTGGGTTGTAGCCCAGCACTGGGTTGTAGCCCAGCACTGGGTTGTAGCCCAGCACTGGGTTGTAGCCCAGCACTGGGTTGTAGCCTAGCACTGGGGTGTAGCCTAGCACTGGGGTGTAGCCTAGCACTGGGTTGTAGCCTAGCACTGGGTTGTAGCCTAGCACTGGGTTGTAGCCTAGCACTGGGTTGTAGTACCCAGCACTGGGTTGTGTACCCCGAAAGGGTCAATAGCAACCTAACCTATTACAAGAGGAGCATAGCCAGCTTTGAAGCTGCTCTGCAGAGAAACATCAGGAATTATGAATATTTCGGTGCCTTTCATAGTTTGTCTTTTGGGAGAGAGGAAGAGAGTGAGGAGAGATGTGTCTAATAATGCATTCCCTACGGTCTGCTTAGGATGCTAGGCCTAACTGGAACTAAAGCCTATACTGTAGGCCTGGGTCTGTGTTTTTTATTGATTTCATTATTTAACCTTATTTAACCAGGCAAGTCAGTTAAGAACAAATTCTTATTTACAATGATGGCCTAGGAACAGCGGGTTAACTGCCTTGTTCAGGGGCAGAACGACAGATTTTATAACCTTGTCAGCTCGGTGAATCGATCTTGCAACCTTTCGGTTACTAGTCCAATGCTCTAACCACTAGGCTACCTGCCGGTGTGTCGCAACAGCTGAGAGAGAATACACCCACTAGCGCAGAGGCCACCAACCTTTACTGAGTCAACATCACCTAGCAAGCAGAGATGTTCTACTCAGATTTTTTTATATTTCTTTTTAAACATGACTTTTTTTTTTTACATGACCCTATTAAAAATTGTTCTGTGGGAATGAGGTTTGGGCACTAGGCCTAATACATTACCACAGCATGTCGGCTATATGCTTGGCCCGCCAATATTGTTAAGACCATATCATATTTAAAAACTTGAGCTTTGATAACAAAATAGATCAGTTCGTGTAGCACTTGCGAGGCACAGCTGAACACAAATGTAAATCATTTGCTTTTTTATTTTACTGGATCAAATCATGTCCGTGATCTTCGGGCCGGAGTTCTAGAAATATGTCTGAGTTCCCAGTTGCTTTGAACACCGCATTAGTCTGAGCGGAGGGAGGCAGAGAGCAGCAGAGGGTCTAGCTCTCACGGGTCCCTGCTCTCTCCTTTCCTCCTGTGAGACAGACCAGAGAGGGGACATTGTCCTCCACCTGATACCGAAACTCAATTCACACTGCATCCCCCTCAGGCACAAATTCATGTTGTTTCTATGACGAGAGAAGTTAAATATTCCTTAATATTAAAATAGACACGCCGAGCTGCTAATAATAAAACGCAGGCCTATCGATACACTTGGCTACTCCTTCACTGCAGCTGCAGCGCGAGTGGAAGTAGGGAGCGCGTTTTATGTTTAGTAAAAGTGTTGAATAAAAACCGTGTTGACAGTGCCGAATACAAACCGTGTTGACAGTGCCGAATACAAACCGTGTTGACAGTGCCGAATACAAACCGTGTTGACAGTGCCGAATACAAACCGTGTTGACAGTGCCGAATACAAACCGTGTTGACAGTGCCGAATACAAACCGTGTTGACAGTGCCGAATACAAACCGTGTTGACAGTGCCGAATACAAACCGTGTTGACAGTGCTGAATACAAACCGTGTTGACAGTGCTGAATACAAACCGTGTTGACAGTGCTGAATACAAACCGTGTTGACAGTGCTGAATACAAACCGTGTTGACAGTGCTGAATACAAACCGTGTTGACAGTGCTGAATAAAAACCGTGTCGACAGTGTTGAATACAAACCGTGTTGACAGTGTTGAATACAAACCGTGTTGACAGTGCTGAATACAAACCGTGTTGACAGTGCTGAATGAATACAAACCGTGTTGACAGTGTTGAATACAAACCGTGTTGACAGTGTTGAATACAAACCGTGTTGACAGTGCAGAATACAAACCGTGTTGACAGTGTTGAATACAAACCGTGTTGACAGTGCAGAATACAAACCGTGTTGACAGTGCACAGTGTTGAATACAAACCGTGTTGACAGTGCTGAATACAAACCGTGTTGACAGTGCTGAATACAAACCGTGTTGACAGTGCTGAATACAAACCGTGTTGACAGTGCTGAATACAAACCGTGTTGACAGTGCTGAATAAAAACCGTGTCGACAGTGTTGAATATAATCTTCAACATGAACTCACTCAAAGACAGCATCACATTGCCGTATTCTTTGACAGACTCTCTGGTCATCATTTTAAAAGTTATGATATGTCAAGTAGGCTAGTATCAAACTTAGCTGGAGCCGGGGTAGTGGAAGCTGTAGGCATGGTGATTTGAGCCATCCGATTTAGCCACAGCCAGGTAGCAGGAGTTTGAGCTGTCCGATTTAGCCACAGCCAGGTAGCAGGAGTTTGAGCTGTCCGATTTAGCCACAGCCAGGTAGCAGGAGTTTGAGCTGTCCGATTTAGCCACAGCCAGGTAGCAGGAGTTTGAGCTGTCCGATTTAGCCACAGCCAGGTAGCAGGAGTTTGAGCTATCCGATTTAGCCACAGCCAGGTAGCAGGAGTTTGAGCTGTCCGATTTAGCCACAGCCAGGTAGCAGGAGTTGGAGCTGTCCGATTTAGCCACAGCCAGGTAGCAGGAGTTTGAGCTGTCCGATTTAGCCACAGCCAGGTAGCAGGAGTTTGAGCTGTCCGATTTAGCCACAGCCAGGTAGCAGGAGTTGAGCTGTCCGGAGTTGGAGCTGTCCGATTTAGCCACAGCCAGGTAGCAGGAGTTTGAGCTGTCCGATTTAGCCACAGCCAGGTAGCAGGAGTTGGAGCTATCCGATTTAGCCACAGCCAGGTAGCAGGAGTTTGAGCTATCCGATTTAGCCACAGCCAGGTAGCAGGAGTTTGAGCTGTCCGATTTAGCCACAGCCAGGTAGCAGGAGTTTGAGCTGTCCGATTTAGCCACAGCCAGGTAGCAGGAGTTTGAGCTGTCCGATTTAGCCACAGCCAGGTAGCAGGAGTTTGAGCTGTCCGATTTAGCCACAGCCAGGTAGCAGGAGTTTGAGCTGTCCGATTTAGCCACAGCCAGGTAGCAGGAGTTTGAGCTGTCCGATTTAGCCACAGCCAGGTAGCAGGAGTTTGAGCTGTCCGATTTAGCCACATCCAGGTAGCAGGAGTTTGAGCTGTCCGATTTAGCCACAGCCAGGTAGCAGGAGTTTGAGCTATCCGATTTAGCCACAGCCAGGTAGCAGGAGTTTGAGCTATCCGATTTAGCCACAGCCAGGTAGCAGGAGTTTGCAAATGTAATGGTTTAAAATGGGAACACTTTGCCTATCCAGCACGCGGGGCTTCTGAATCAAGTGCACCTACAGCCAACGGCGCAACAACAAAAACGTTTTTTTTAAAAGGGAGCACAAGCTTTTCTACAGAAATGTTTGGCGACTGACGAGGAATGCCTTGAAGATCGACCAGTCGATCGCCCGGTTGGTGATCGACTGCACTAGTGTAGAAAAATATCAACCACAACATCTGTTTGTTTAACTTCAGATTTTAAAACCAGCTAAAAATTGGGTCAACATTTATTCATTCAAAATTATAACAATTTCTACCACTGAATGCCCTAAAAAAACGCTTGCAGAGGTAGGGCTACTCACTCATCACCAAAGCTCCTCTCCACAGAAGCACTTGATTATCTACGCATTAAGTTACAAACACGATTGAGAACATAGGGTTTGTCTGTGCCACCAGGCTCCCCTTGATAATTGAATAACTCACTGACAGATGGCATCAATTTGACCCATTGACTCAAAAGACCATTGGCAGGGCAGTGGCACACATCAAATTACAAACAAGACCAGGGTTTGGGGATGGGGTTTGGTTGGTGTTGCATTACATCCACAGATTTGGAGTTAAGGGGACAAAGTGAGGTTTTTGGTTCATTAAAGAGCAGCAAAAATGGACTGGCCGAAACCTCTGTTAGAAACCACACCATGAGCACAGGAATTTTGGTCAGGTTTATCAGATTATATTGTGAATCTTGTCTTTTTCCCCCTGTGATATTCCCTCTGGCTTCTTCGTCATGGCTGGAGCACCTCATCCTGACCACAGCATATGGAAAATCCCAGGTAGCATTGCTAGAGACCGTTCTACGCACCTGGAGCAACAGGCCCGGGACAGACCGTGTCTGACTAAGCAGCAACACACAGGTGTCAGGGCAGAGAGCTACCATCCCATAGCCACATCTCGGGATTTATTTACACGGGCAGATTACTGTTTTGACTGGATTCACATCACCTAGCTGTGTGGTCAAAGAGGTCTGACCAAACACAGATTTATATCAAAGCAACACCTGAATTAAATGAGAAATGAGCTAAAACGCCAAGTTAGATTTTTTTTACAGCTTGTAAAATAATATGAGTCAACCTAGAATGTTGCATTTTTTATATTATTTTTTTTTTAAGGGAAACGATGAAAATACATTTTGGCATGAAATGTTTCTGTGGGATAAATCAGAAACAAACAGACCTCAGCCTCAAACCAGAAGACAGAATATGAGCTTTCAGAAGTACACCACAGCAAAGGCAGGAGTATTTAAAGACATCAAACGTAAAATAAAATGGATAATGTGATATTGTGAGGCCAATATGAAAGAGAAAGAGAGAAAAAGAGAGAGAGAGAGAGAGAAAAAGGGAGAGAGAAAAAGAAAGAGAAACAGAGTGAACAAAACAAACACAGGTAGAATGAGAGAGAGAGAAATCGTGACAAAGGAGGCTCCGGGGATCAGAGCAGGCCTGAAAGCTGGGTCTCAGTGGTAGGATGAAGAGCAGTGGGGAGATGAAACACAATTTGGGCCGGGCCCCCTACTGACCAGAACTATGGGGCCTGCCTCTGAAGTAACCCCCTGCATCACCACCGTCACCACATGTCTCACAGCCACCACTGTATTATAGTCGGTTAGCCATTTGTTGATCAAGAGACACTACCTTCAAAAATTAACAATACAAAACAATGTTTCCCATTACAGAAGTAGTATGGGTTATATTTCAAATAACACATTCATTTTCTGGGATATTTAGAAATGTTTATAAAAAATGAAGTATCAATCTGTAATGGCATGCTATTGTGTACAATACACTTTGTATTCACACAATCACTACACAGTCCACAAAATGTGGAAGCAAAATTAAGGTAGCCTAGAAAATTCAAATGTACAACTATCAAATAAACAACCCATCTAATTACTGGTGTTCTCATCATAGCCTTACCATCGGGCAAAGAGAAAATAAGTTTAGGCCGAACAATTCGTTTAAAAAAAGAAAAATCCGGCTAAAATATATTGTTTTTTATTCAAATTAATGGCATATGGAATGAATTCATATGTAGCAGTGTCATACTATTCATTGGAATAGGAGCCGTGGTGACAGGAGGGGGAAATGTGAACCCAGTGTTTGAAGTTCAAAGAAACCCTCTTCCTCCCCTCTCCATTCACACACCAATTTGAGTGTTTTATGTTATAGGCCGCCAAAAAAAACATTTGTCACGTCAATAACAAGGTTCTGGGAAGATAATGCGGCGAACCAACGTTGAAATCCTGCCAGCAAACCACGTTATCAGACGAATCGATCCTCTGACCCCTTCAATTAATCCTTCCTGTAAGCGATAAAAAGGTCCAGATAATGTGTCCCAACACCAACTACTTCAAGGTGCTGTTCCTGTTGTTACACAGCAACACTGTCAATATCCTTCAAAGAGAAAAGCCTTTCAGAATGGTTGCTACTGAGCCTTTCTAAAGGCAAATATACCGCCAGCTAAGAAAGAACGCGGCTGTAATATATATAGTTTTGACAATACATGAATTACATTTCTGACAAACAAAGTTACAATAGTGTAGCAACCAAAGATAATGCAAAAAATAATTCGCCGATTGTAGATCGCAAATGAACCGATTCATGATACAATGCGCAATGAGGACCACATACTTTTTTTAATATACATACGTTTGTTTTCGAATGAAATTTTTTATTTTTATGTCGAATGTTGACAGAAATCGAACCAGAAAATTGGGGTTACCTGCATGGTGAAGACTCCGAGCTCCTGCGAGGACAGTTTTTTCATTTGCACGGCTAAAACTTGTGCCTCCTCCAAGATCGAAAACTCCGTTTCAGCGCCACAAAATCCACAACATAGAAGCGACAATACTGCCACAGAGCTCCAGAAAACAGCCATGAAGTTACACCAGTGGAGTCTCGAGTTCTTATTCCAAACCGTGGATGGAATTCGTGTTAAAATCACGGGTCCTTCTCCCCCTACTCGCCTCGCCATATGATGGCTGGTGTAGTAGTCGAATAGGAAACTGGAAATTCGCTTCGCAGCCCCTGAGGAAAAACTTCAAGGGAACTAATTTCACAACTTCGTAGCTATATACCTGGCCTTAATTTCAAGACGAAATTCCTCGACTTTAAACGACGACATTAATTCATATTTTGGAAATCCACGAAGGTAGGAGAATTACAATCCATTAAAGCGCTGATAGATGTGCATTTCTGTCCATAGATCCTGCTCACTCCGCACCAACTCCAGTAAAGCGTAAGCCCCAGAATCACAATGGGGGTGAAAGTAGGAGTACGGGAGCAAAACAACGGCATGGCGTTTGAGTTGGGTATGGATTGGGATTGTATTTGGAGAACGATCTCTCAAAAACAATATGCCGGACATATGATCTACCAATAGCTGCTGTACATCTGTAGAATCAACGTAGTATTTTATTAAACAAACAAACCACAGTATAGACACACACTGTGGAATATCGTTTTAATTGAAATGTTCATCAAGCAAATAGAAATTACACAGGGCTAAAGCACTTTTTTACGTGACTGCTATGTTACTGCAGTAATGGTGGATAGTGTAGTCTTTTGACGGCAGAAAAACAAGAATCTCTAAAGTCGTCCCAGGTGAGGGAGGACCAACTGGCTGCGCAGGAGCCTTAACCGAGTCGGTCTGGAACTCACCAAAAGGCTCCATTTCTCATTTGTGAAATTGAAACTAGCCAGTAAAACCAGGACCGGAGTCTCCCATAGAACATACTGTCTTCAGTGTTCATAATGTAAAGCAAGTAAAACCAGGACCGGAGTCTCCCATAGAACATACTGTCTTCAGTGTTCATAATGTAATTCACAGAACAGACACACCGGGTTCTAGGCTACTCCAAATACTATACTGTATGTCATTTAAATTATCTCTGTGTTTTATTCTATGCATGTAACTGGGATCTGATAATAAGATGTGACTGTGTTTGGAAGAATAAAGTTTCTAATGACAGTAAAGTCCTACTCAGAGTAATATACATTTCATGTGACTCTTTAGAAGGGCTACCGCATGCCTACTTCCATCCAGATGTTGACCTCCAATCAGCAGCCGCCTTTAAAAAGGGCCTTGCTCTGTTCCAAGCCCCGATTGGAGAATAGTACACATGAGCGTAAAGTCGTGTTCCCCTGCTTAAACGTTGCTGACACATGCCAAATCGTACAATACCTGGATAGGTATTTTGCGTATCCGCTAACCTCATCCTATGTTATATCAATTTGGTGCCTGACTGGCGACTGCACAGTCAATGACGTGTCATGCAACCATTGGTTGATGCATGCAACGTCTGAGCAGGGGAACGCACCTTAACTATGACCCAGCTGAGGTCTTTTGGGGCATTCATGTGCACATGGAAAGTAGGAAACTGAGAAATGGGAAATCCTAAAATCAAATTGTGTTGAAGTGCTTTTGAAGTCGGCCAGTTCTTCAATTCCAGTCCCATATTGCTAATGTGGGACTGGAATGTGATGTTTATATGTGTATAGGACTTTTATTGTGACATGCAACCATACCTGTATTCTAATTGGCTCCTGTATTAGAGCGAGGGCTTCTTGGTAGAAGATCAGTCAGAGCTGCCATGATGTAGTGTGTGGAGGTGTCGCCATTGCCTCTCCCCTTATTTATTTATTTTATATCCCCTTTATGAGTTATGCAGAGTCTCATCATTAAAGTTTGGGGTTTAATGCACTGATGGTGCATTGTCAGCTTCTTCAACTACAAGACCGATAACCAATAGCCTTAAAGTACATTTATGGTCAATCTGGAAGAGCTCTGCATTTGCCACATTTACTGCGATGTGGCTTCTGCAGAAGTCAGGGCATTCATACATCTTGCGCTTCGTAGAGCTGTTGTGAAGGAAGTTATCAAAGAAGTGAGCTTGTGTTTTAGTGCCGTCAACCAATCATGTTAATGCAGAGCTATATGGCGCTATACGGCGCCCTCGGCATTGTTACAAAATTTGGGAGGCAAACACAGCGATGCCATACAGAGCTAGATTTGACCTCCGCAAGACTTCGGAGGCTCCGCAATTGCGTACAATTCCATACAGAGTCTCTGGACAGCATTGCTGGATCAAGCATTAATCGGCTATA
Source organism: Oncorhynchus keta (assembly GCF_023373465.1). Taxonomy (NCBI): domain Eukaryota; kingdom Metazoa; phylum Chordata; class Actinopteri; order Salmoniformes; family Salmonidae; genus Oncorhynchus; species Oncorhynchus keta. The sequence continues at coordinate 5,351,683 of NC_068446.1, forward strand.
ACACCAATAAAGTTAGCTTAACATTGACAAAAGGTCAAACTCGCTCCACAGTATCCATATTGATACGTGTGTAATTGTCAAAAACAGATTTGTGGTCATCTTGTGGTTAAGAAGGTGAAAGGTCAGTGGTGAAACGTCACAACTCGGCAACTTGGGTAACGGGATTGTCTCTGAGTTTCCCACTTGGAATTACGACTTGGACGGTCATTCAACTGAAACTTCCCAGTCAGAACTCCGAGCACCCGATTAGCCTCCTCCCTGTCATTACTGTTTCTTTGCATAATGTAGTTTCAACAATGAAGCCATGTCTTAACCAGGATTTTACTTTAGGCTACTTTATTACATTTAATCAGCATTTCTGTAAATATGACAGATTAAGCCTGCAGGCTAATTTTCAACTCTTAGTCTCATCTTTTGCCCTTTAGTCTGGAAGATAACAAAGTAACACTGACCAGGACTGGGAGCTGGCGCAGATATGGTGGATACTCTATCCATAAGTCTCTGACATTTTGCTCATGTACAGTAGCTACCATCCATGGTCAGAGGGAATGAGGGAGGGGAGGATGTTTTTCACTCTATCCAGATATACCATTTTTGAAAAAAAAGTTGCAATCTAGAACCTTAAACAGTTCTTCAGCTGTCCCCATAGGAAAACCTGTTGTGGAATATTCTGATCAAATGAGAGAGACTTTGTAATTTCTTCAAACAATCATCTTTATTCGATATCAATTAACGCTGGTCGACCCCACACCCTTGAGTGTTGGACCGAGTAACCTAACCTTTACACAAATGCAGAGTACAAAATATAGCTGACACTAAAAATGCTTCATCGTTATTGGTTCCACTCATCCCATGCAGATTGGGGCATCATAAGCCACTCTGGGTTCATCCGGTCGTTATCTGCACGGGGTTGTTGTCTTAACCACACCCTGATTTAGTTTCCCAGATGCAAGGATGATTTTGAGGCAATGAGGGATTGATCTACTGCTAAACTATCCCTAGTAACACACATTCTTGTCTATGTGATGCAGTCTTTAACTCATTTGTCAGCTCAAGCCATTTCTGGTGACCATATGCCCAGATTAGCTGGAGGGAACTAGAGTGGAGACCATAAACACACACTAGTAGGACAGAAATGTCTTACTATTAGTTAAGTATGAATTGTTAACCATTAATAATCAAATAAATCAGGTAAATAAGTCATTTTCACAAACCCTTTTGAAGAACCCTTTTTGATTCCAGGTAGATAGATCCCTTTTGGTTCCGGGTAGAACCCTTTTGATTCCAGGTAGATCCCTTTTGGTTCCAGGTAGATCCCCTTTTGGTTCCAGGTAGATCCCTTTTGGTTCCAGGTAGAAACCTTTTGGTTCCAGGTAGATCCCTTTTGGTTACAGGTAGAAACCTTTTGGTTCCATGTAGATCCCTTTTGGTTCCAGGTAGAAACCTTTTGTTTCCAGGTAGATCCCTTTTGGTTCCAGGTAGAAACCTTTTGGTTCCAGGTAGATCCCTTTTGGTTCCAGGTAGAAACCTTTTGTTTCCAGGTAGAAACCTTTTTGTTTACATGTAAAAACCTTTTCCACAGAGGGTTCTGAATGGAACCCAAAATAGTTCTACCTGGAACCAAAACAGGTTCTACTGTAGCTGCAATCCTATAGAGATGGCCAAAGAACCCTCTTGGACCACTTTTTTCTACGAGTGTAGCCTGGAGCTAGCCTCTCTCCCATTCCCAGTGATCTGATTAGTGTTTGCCTGCCCCGGAAAAGTAGAGAAGTCCCAACCCCAGCCTCAGTCCCAGCCTCAGTCCCAGCCCCACTCCCCAGAGCCTGCTGTGGTAGGGCCAGAGCCGGAGCCAGGGGAGTCAGCCGGTGGGCAGATGGAGAGCACAGACACGCAGCATGAATGAGACGTCTGTTTGTGTGTCCTTGGCCTGAGAACCTGTCAGATGTTTTCATAGTCGTAAAAGATGCTTTTAGACACTTCTAAACAGAATGATGTTTCTGAAGAAGGGTCAAATATATGCACAGTGCATAAAAGCCTATATTTTAACAGTAAACAAACCATGGCGAAATATCTGTCCATTTTAACAAAGGCAGTACAGGAAAACATGTATCCTCTCCTCCTCCTCCTCTCCTCTCCCCATGTGTCCAGGCCACAGTGAGGAGACCTCATCCGAGCTTTAATGTCAAGGAGAGGTGTTTATTAATGGAGAGGATTAGAACATGGAGACAGGCAGCTCTCTGCTTCACACCTGCATGGGGAGAGTGCTACAGGTGCATTCTCAGTGTGTGTGTGTGTGTGTGTGTGTGTGTGTGTGTGTGTGTGTGTGTGTGTGTGTGTGTGTGTGTGTGTGTGTGTGTGTGTGTGTGTGTGTGTGTGTGTGTGTGTGTGTGTGTGTGTGTGTGCATACGTTAATGAGACAATCGATAGCTACTACATTCAAAGTAGTCATATTAGTTTTAAGGGTAATATAAACAAAATAACTGTGGTGCACATTAATGTTATAAGTGTATGGTTCAATTTATTGTGATAAATCACTACATTTATCGTGATATGAATGTTGGTCCATATCACCCGGCTCTAGCGTGCGTGCAGGCCCACGTGTCTGGGTTCCTATGAGCATGTGTATGCATCCCATGCCTGACTTTGCACTTCATAAATTGGCAGTCAGCACGTGAAACGATATCAAAGCGTTCTTACCGCCCCTGTTTCGTAAAAAAAACTGAGGGATTGGTCTGGAGAAACGTGACCACTCTCAAATTCATAGACATAGCTATGGATGGGCTGATCATCCATCATATCAAAATGAACGTTTTAACCTTGTTTTATGGGTGCAGTAGCTGGCGGAAGCGCCAAAGGCCTGGGTTTTTTATGAAGTTTGTTAAATAGCCTGCCCCATATTTGCTAAATACATAGAACATGTTTGCAGTCCACGTTGTTCTAGTTGCATTGCTTCAATATGAACGTACACTGTTAAACATAGGCTATGGCATGCATACTGATGTAGGAGCTAGGCTTACTGTAAATTGCGATCTGCACATGGGCATCTCAGTCGCAGTCAATAAGCAAGATTAAATTCACTAGGCTATTGATAAGGCCTAAAAAGACAGTGAATAATTCCAATCACATTCGAGTAAAAATAAAATCACTTGTTTTAGAAAGGCTACGTATAAATACAGTCACATGTACCATAATTGCGTATAATCCAGACAAGGCAATTTAGACTATGGAGGGTTTTCCGCACATCCAACCTTTTCATAGGAGCTGGATAAAGATCCAGAATAAAGACAAAGGGGGAATGTCCACTCCGCGTTATAGCTCGCAAAGGTACCACTTTATAAACATCATGGAGCCATCTTACAGATCATATTTGCACTTCTCCAGATATAGCAGATGATATTGCATTGCATCCGAGCCATGTACGTTCTCATCACAAACCCATGGGCAGTGAATCTTTCTCATAAGTTTGATTGTTTTCTGTAAAATTGGATTTAAACCCAATCTGTTTTTTTCAACAACAATATTTCTATGCATGATGGTCATAAATTGCATTTCTCGTTCCATGGCAGGCAATGTTCTTCAGCATGAGGCATGGATGTTTGTCCTATCCATTGAATATAGTTTATTAAATAGTAAGGTCTAGATTAAAAGAGAAACGAGTAGCTCTCGTCGTTGATAAACTATATATTGATAACCAGTTGTTCAGAGACACAAAGACTACTCCATGGTTATTTTAAAAATTACAAAGTTCTCATAGATGAGGAAAATAAACACAATTCTAGCCCGGTTATGGATTGTAACAATACAATAAAAAATAGAGCTTTTCTATACATCTTCACATATAACTAATTGAACACACAAACACTAATTCAACATAGTGAAGATAAAAACTAAGTAAACAGAAAGCACAGTATGTGTGGATGGTGTGTGTTTATTTTGATTTGTTATGTTTGTAAGTTGAGTGAGTGAGTAATGAAATGGTTGCATATCCCAGAGCCAATGTATTGCTGTGGGCCGGGGTGTGAGAGGGCTTTCAATGCTGTTCAGATGACGGATATACTTTTATAACGAATTATACGTCTTATTTATTTATTGTCCTATCGTGGTGGAACAGTTTTTAAAATAGATGATACATTTGATTTGTTATTGTCCTATCATGGGGAACTACATTTAAAAAATCAATTATATCCAATTATTTATTTATGATCCTAATATAATGGTACGGTCCATGACCCTATACCCTAAACACCCACCTGAATGACCCAGATACTAAGGAGAAGTCCTAATGTAATGGTACGGTCCATGACCATATACCCTAGACATCCACCTGAATGACCCAGATACTAAGGAGAAGTCCTAATGTAAAGTCCCTAAACACCCACCTAATAATAAATGGTACGGTCCACAACCCTATACCATAGACACCCACCTATATGCCCATTTACCCTAGACACCCACCTGAACGCTTTCCTAATGTAATGGTACCATGACCCTATACCCTAGACACCCACCTTGACAGATCATGTGTGCATGACCCTTCCCTAGACACCCACCTGAATGACCCAGAGACTGGTCCCGGGGTCCATCCCTATACCCTAGACACCCACTACCCTCAGGAGAAGTCCTAATGTAATGGTACGTTACCCTATACCGCCACCTGCCCAGAGACTCTAATGGTACGGTCCATGACCCTATACCCTAGACACCCACCTGAATGACCAAGATACTAAGGAGAAGTCCTAATGTAATGGTACGGTCCATGACCCTATACCCTAGACACCCACCTGAATGACCCAGATACTAAGGAGAAGTCCTAATGTAATGGTACGGTCCATGACCCTATACCCTAGACACCCACCTGAACGACCCAGATACTAAGGAGGAGTCCTGATGTAATGGTACGGTCCATGACCCTATACCCTAGACACCCACCTGAATGACCCAGATACTCAGGAGAAGTCCCTAACTGTTTTATGTGCATGTGGTAAGTGGTCTGTATGCAGCCAAAATGATGGTCAGAGACCAAGAGCAGCACTGCCCCCTCAAGATTCTGAGCCTGCTTGGCAGGGTTGGTCCTGCAAAGCCAAAGCCCCCTAAAGGGAGAGCATACTACACAAGGAAATTCTCAAAGCTGCTAATGAGAACCTTGATAACCTTGATACCTAGCCTGTGGGGATTCCGGTGGGGTGCCCCCACCCAGGCAGTGGCAGTGCTGGCAACACTAGCTAGAGTAACCAATGGGGAGGGCTTCACACTCGGACATTCAGAGAGGGGGTATATTATTGTGACCCTAGTGGCACAGAATTAAAGTTGGACTGCATGGAGATGCTTGGGAATATGGTCAATACGGGTGACAGTATAGTAGGGGTTTCAGGGTAGAGGTGTACATTTGACCTCCATCATCTAGGATGTGACAATGGTAAATTGTAACGGCGTTCTTCGTTTGTAGAAAGAGAGTCGGACCGAAATGCAGCGTAGTGGTTACTCATGTCTTTAATGAAGAGATCGTGATACATGAAATAACTTATACATATACAAAAAACAACAAACGGAACGTGAAACCTAATTACAGCCTATCTGGTGAAACTACACAGAGACAGGAACAATCACCCACAAAATACAAAGCGAAACCAGGCTACCTAAATACGGTTCCCAATCAGAGACAACGAGAATCACCTGACTCTGATTGAGAACCGCCTCAGGCAGCCAAGCCCATACAACACTCCTACTCAGCCGCAATCCCAATAATACAAAAACCCCAATACGAAATACAACAACATAAACCCATGTCACACCCTGGCCTGACCAAATAATAAAGAAAACACTAAATACTAAGACCAAGGCGTGACATAAATACAATCTCTCAATTTTTGCCTATTTTTTGTGCGGTCTTGCAGGCCTTCTCATGCAGCTGCAACTGCAAGTGCATTTGTAAATCAATACCTATCTTGAGTTGGGCTCTGGGGTGGTGCAATTGTTGAGTAAGGGAGCTTATGGTAGTGTGGGGGTATGGGTTGAGTGTGTGTGGGTGTATGTGTGTATCCCACAACTGTTGCGAAGAAGTAAAAGATGTTAGGGAAAATAGAGGATGATCCACAGTTATATATAATACAAATCGAGGTGAGGGCGATGGAAATGCATTTGGCAGTTAATCTACTTCAATACTTATTTTCCTCCATAATTTGCAAATAAATTCATTAAAAATCCTACAATGTGATTTCTGGATTTTTTTTTCTTATTTTGTCTGTCATAGTTGAAGTGTACCCATGATGAAAATTACAGGCCTCTCTCATCTTTTTAAGTGGGAGAACTTGCACATTTGGTGGCTGACTAAACTTTTTTTCCCCACTGTATATAGACACTCAATCATCATGTTACTTTTTAATGGTACATTTACAAACATATATTTTGATAAAAAATAATTGAAAGTTGTGTCTCATTATGATAGGTGGTGAAATAAGTATAGCCAGTTACAATTGTAAGGGCCTAGCAGATAATAAGAAAAGACAATATGTATTTACCTGGCTAAAAGAGAAGGAATATAATATCTATTGTTTACAGGAAACCCATTCAACAGTTTTAGATGAAGTTTTGTGCAAAAAGAACTGGGGGGCAAAATATATTTCTCCCAGGGGCAAAGAAATTCAAAAGGGGTGATGGTTTTAATTAACAGTAATTTTGATCTAAATGTGCAAATTGTCCAAACAGATCCTCAAGGTAGATGGATGATTTTAAATATGTTACTGGACAATAAACAGATATGGCTTATTAACCTATACGGTCCAAATAATGATGATCCACACTTCTTAGAAAATATATATAAGAATTGATCAACTCTACAAGCAACACTAGACTCTATTATTATGGTGGGAGATTTTAATACGGTCTTAAATACCTCTATGGACCGGAAAGGAAATCACACTACTAACTATCACCCTCAGGCACTTAAGGAAATCATGAATGTCATGGATATATTGGAATTAGTGGATATATGGAGAGTTAAATACCCTGACCTAATCAAGCTAGTCACCTTGACTACATTCTTATACCATTCTCTCTGGCACCAAAAGTTTAAAAAGTGTTGATAGGGGACAGAATGCGGTCGGATCATCACATAATTGGTATATATATTACTCTTACAGAATTTCCATGTGGGTGAGGATATTGGAAATTTAATCAAAGCCTACTAGATGATAAATTGTTTAGAACTAGGAAAAAATCATTTATAACTGACTTTTTCAGACATAACATAGGTACAGCAGATCCCCTTACTGTATGGGACACTTTTAAATGTGCCTTTAGAGGCCATGCAATTCAGTACTCATCTACAAAACAAAAGCAATTTAGATCAAAAGAGTCCATATTAACAAAGGAAATTGAAGGAGTAACAGTACAGTTAGATAGGAATAAAAATGGTACCGTAGAGACACAGAATAAGATAGAGGAAAAACAAAAAGAAATGGAGGAACTTATTCAAGAAATATCCAGTGTAATATATTATAATAATAAAGGGAACTGGATGGAATATGGGGAAAAATGCACCAAATTATTTTTCAATCTTCAATATAGAAATGCTACCAAAAAAAATGTATTAAAACATGTTACAAATGATGGAGTCACACATGATTCACCGGGTGATATTTTAAAGGAGGAAGTAAAGTACTTTAAGAATATGTTTTCATTTCAGGCTCCTCCATCTCCACTAAATGAAACTAATTGTATGGATTTTTTTCCGAATAATAATGTAAAATTAACATCTGTACAGAAAGACTCATGTGAAGGCCAAATTACTGAGGAGGAACTGCTTGATGCAATTGGATGGCATACCAGTGGAAATATACAAAACTTTATTTTTGGGGGGGGGGGGCAGGGTAGCCCAGTGGCTAGAGCGTTGGACTAGCAACCGGAAGGTTGAAAGCTCAATTCCCCCGAGCTGACAAGGTACAAATCTGTCGTACTGCCACTGAACAGGCAGTTAACCCACTGCTCCTAGGCCGTCATTGAAAATAAGAATTAGTTCTTAATTGACTTGCATAGTTAAATAAAGATAAAAACATTTAAAAAATACTCAAAGGACCATTGTTGGCTTGAACCATTATTTGCTTTAACCACTCCTATATAAACGGTAGATCATCAGACACGGAACAAGAAGGTCTGATGTCATTATTACTGAAACAGGACCCAAGTGGTATATATAAAGACCCAGTCCGTTAAAAAAATTGGAGACCTCTTACACTTCAGTGTTGTGATGCAAAAATCCTAGCAAAATGCTTGGCACATAGAATTTAAAAAGTATTGTCAGATATTATTCATCTAAATCAGACAGTTTTTTTACATGGACGATACATTGGAGATAATATAAGACAAGTACTGGAAACAATAGAACACTTTGAAATATCGGGGACACCAGGCCTGGTTGTCATAGCTGATATTGAAAAGGCTTTTGATAAAGTACGACTGAAGTTTATATATAAATGCCTAGAACATTTACATTTTGGAGAAACTCTTGTAAAATGTGTTAAGGTTATGTATAGTAACCCTAGGTGTGAAATAGTAAACAATGGCTACATCTCAGAAAGTTTTAAACTATCTAGAGGAGTAAAACAAGGTTGTCCACTATCGGCATATCTATTTATTATTGCCATGGAAATGTTAGCTGTTAAAATTAGATCCAGCAATAATATTAATAATATTAATAATATTAAGGGATTAGAAATCCAAAGGTGTCATTGTTCACTGATGATTCATGGTTTCTTTTAAAACCACAATTAGAGTCTCTCCACGGCCTCTTAGAGGATCTAGATACTTTTGCTATCCTCTCTGGATTAAAACCACAATTAGAGTCTCTCCACGGCCTCTTAGAGGATCTAGATACTTTTGCTATCCTCTCTGGATTAAAACCAAATGATGATAAATGTACCATATTACGTATTGGATCACTAAAAAATGTACATTTTACATTACTGTGTAGTTGACCAATTAAATGGTCTGACGGAGATGTGGACATACTCGGTATTCATATCCCAAAAGAAAGAAATGATCTCACTCCAATACATTTTAATAGAAAGTTAGCAAAAATAGATAAGATCTTGCTACCATGGAAAGGAAAATACCTGTCTATTTGTGGAAAAATCACCCTGATTAACTCTCCGAAATGGCTGATGTTGAGAGATAGATGGGAGGAGTTGAATGGAGCTGAAGGGTGGGACTGGATGGTGTTGAGAGATAGATGGGAGGGGTTGAATGGAGCTGAAGGGTGGGACTGGATGGTGTTAAGAGATAGATGGGAGGGGTTGAATGGAGCTGAAGGGTGGGACTGGATGGTGTTAAGAGATAGATGGGAGGGGTTGAATGGAGCTGAAGGGTGGGACTGGATGGTGTTGAGAGATAGATGGGAGGGGTTGAATGGAGCTGAAGGGTGGGACTGGATGGTGTTAAGAGATAGATGGGAGGGGTTGAATGGAGCTGAAGGGTGGGACTGGATGGTGTTGAGAGATAGATGGGAGGGGTTGAATGGAGCTGAAGGGTGGGACTGGATGGTGTTGAGAGATAGATGGGAGGGGTTGAATGGAGCTGAAGGGTGGGACTGGATGGTGTTGAGAGATAGATGGGAGGGGTTGAATGGAGCTGAAGGGTGGGACTGGATGGTGTTGAGAGATAGATGGGAGGGTTGAATGGAGCTGAAGGGTGGGACTGGATGGTGTTGAGAGATAGATGGGAGGGGTTGAATGGAGCTGAAGGGTGGGACTGGATGGTGTTAAGAGAGATGGGAGGGGTTGAATGGAGCTGAAGGGTGGGACTGGAAAGAGATAGATGGGAGGGGTTGAATGGAGCTGAAGGGTGGGACTGGATGGTGTTGAGAGATAGATGGGAGGGGTTGAATGGAGCTGAAGGGTGGGACTGGATGGTGTTAAGAGATAGATGGGAGGGGTTGAATGGAGCTGAAGGGTGGGACTAATAACAAGATGTAAAGCATGTGGGATCTGTAGAATGTATATAGGTTCGGAACTTTTGTGAAATAGCACAGTCACAAATAGAAATCAAACTGGATGGACATCAGAAATAGAGGAAGGACTAAGAACAAACAAGAGATAACTATTGTAAAGTAGACTGTGTCTGTAGAGTGTGTATAAGATGTATGGATTGAAGGTAAAAGCAGAAGTGTTTATTAGTTTACTCCAATTGGGGGATCGGCGGTAGGGTTTGCGGGGAATAATAATAAAGGTATATTCTTTAAAAAAGTATGTATGTCTATACAGGTATGTGTATGTATATATGTGTATATGTATGCATGCGTGTATGGATATATATATTTACCAAAACAATATGGGGGATTGGAAGTGATGCAGACAATTACATTGGAAGCAACATTCTTTCCACAATATTAAGCTGATCCAGAAAAGAAGAAGGAAAAAAAAGAAAAAGAAAATAGGAGGGTCTTAAGGGGTAACTAGCCCCGCTTAAGAACAATGTCTAATTGCTGACACAAAAAAGCAATGTTTGGGAAAAAAAATGGTATGTGTATGAAGGTCATGCTGAGGTGAATAAACTATAAAGGGGAAACAGTTGGCTACATTTTACACTTTTTTAGGTATTTCATTTAATTTATGTAACCTTTATTTAACTGGGAAGGGCTCATTGAGATTTAAAATCTCATTTTCAAGAGCGTCCTGGCCAAGATAGGCAGCACCAAGTCATTACAAAAATTACACACAAACAACATGAAAAACTACAAGTAAATTTAGTAAAAACCATAGAATTCACAAGAGTATAACAAAAGCAAAAAACAGCCAATTAAAAAAATGTACAGGTCAGGGAATCTGTCTCAAGATCATTCATCAATGATTTAAAAATACCAAAGTTCTTCCAGTTTAAAAGTATTTTGTAAGGCATTCCAAGACGATGGCACAAAAGTCCTTCTACCAAATTCAGTTCGGACATTTGGAACAGTTAGCAGGATAAAGTCCAGCGAACGAAGAGAGCACCCACCACATTTCTGATCAATAAAAATGCCCAAATAAAAAGGTAGTAAACACAAAATGGCTTTGTAAATAAAAGTATACCAGTTTCTAAGCCTACGAGTGACTAGAGAAGGCCAGACAACCCTGGTATACAAAGTGCAGTGGCGTGTAAGGTTTTTGCAGTTTAAAATACATCTCAAAGTGCCATGGTAAAGGGTGTCAATTGAGCTCAAACACTGAGCGGAAGCATTCATATATAAAATATCCCCATAGTCTAGTAAAGGCATAAATGTAGCTGATACTAGCCTCCTTCTGGCTTCAAAAGAAATACAGGCCTTATTCCTAAAAATAAAATCCAAATTTCAGCTTCAGTTATTTTGTAAGTTGTGATATATGCAATTTAAAAGAGAGGCCGTCATCAATTAAAATTCCAAGATATTTATATGAGGTTACAATCTCAATCTCATTGCCCTGACAGGTAATAATAGGTGAACAGTTCAGAGGTTTATTTCTTGCTTTAGAAAACACCCTTTGTTTAGTTTTGTCAGTATTGAGGATAAGCTTCAATTGACACAAGGTATGTTGAGCAGTATAAAAAGCAGTTTGCAAGTTCTTGAAAGCTTTTGTAAGAGACGAGGCACAACAGTAAATAATAGTATCATCAGCATAAAAATGAAGTTGCGCATTTTGGACATTTTTGTCTAAATTATTTATAGAAATAGTGAATAAGAGAGGACAAAGTACAGAGCCTTGGGGCACACCAGTACAGACAGACAATTTAACAGACATACGCCCATCAAATTGAGTGCACCGAGTTCTATCAGACAGATAGTTAGCAAACCATGTAACTGCATTCTGCGAAAGACCTACACTCGACAATCTCTGCCTTATGATCAACTGTATCAAAAGCCTTAGAGAGATCAATAAAAAGACCTACACTCGACAATCTCTGCCTTATGATCAACTTTATCAAAAGCCTTAGAGAGAGATCAATAAAAAGTGAGACACAGTGCTGTTTTGAAATGTTGTTTTTAGAAAAGGGGCTTTCGGGACCAAAAGTTTTTCAGTTGTTGTTATTAATTAATAAAAAAATATATTAATTGGATTATAATATTGGAATGAAATATAACTAATAACATGAATATAACATATAATAGCAATAACTCATAACTTAACTAATTAATTCAGTGTAACATTGATGTGGCAATTATCTTATGCTCTCCTATTGCACGATTCTAATGTGTACATAGGTCACAAATAAATCTATCTCCAGTAAAATTGGAGCCCACCTCCTGCACTACTCACGCCTAATCCAGTCCCTCCCTGTGACTGAAAACAGGGGGAGGGATGCCAATTGAAAAGCTCTCTCTTAAAAACTTAGCTAGCTATCTAGTGATATCACATAAAATGCTGTGTAAAATAGCTGAAAGGCTATAAAGTTGCATTAACATTAAAGCTATCAGTGACTAGTGGAAGCATTTACAACTGCAATTAAGTAACTTTATCTTTTTTGATGTATTTTACTTCAGACGATCTGGTAGTAAGGCTGCTAGCTAGCACTCCTAGCAGCTTATGCTAAATAGCTAGTTGGCTAGCATTTACTGCTAGTGATGTTTCAAGCTACCAAGTTAGCATAAACTAGCGCTAACTGGGATGGTCATTGTCTAAAGGTAGAAACACATTCATAACCATTAACGTAACAACATATTACCACTTTACGCAAATGTTATAATATTATGTTATAATGGTAGCCTACCATCACCTGATATGGCCTGTTAGTGACTTTACCATGTGAAAAGTAAATAAATGAACAGGTAAATAGCCTAGGTTACAAATAGATTCAGCACCAAAGACAGCAATCAGAATTCTGGCTGTGTGGTGCCAGGACAACAACCTCTCCCTCAATGTGAGCAAGACAAAGGAGCTGATCCTGGACTACAGGATAAGGCGGGCCAAACAGGCCCCCATTAACATCGACAGGGCTGAAGTGGAGCGTGTCGAGAGTTTCGAGTTCCTTGTTGTCCACATCAACAACGAACTATCATGGTCCAAACACACCAAGACAGTTGTGAAGAGGGCATGACAAAACCTTTCCTCCCCCAGGAGACTGGAAAGATTTGGCATGGGTCCCCAGATCCTCAAAAAGTTCTACAGCTGCACCATCGAGAGCATCCTGACAGGTTGCATCACCTCCTGGTATAGCATCTGACTGTAAGGCGCTACAGAGGGTAGTGCATACGGCCCAGTACATCACTGGGGCCAAGTTTCCTGCCATACAGGACCTATATAATAGGCTTTGTCAGAGGAAAGCTCATAAAATTGTCAGAGACTCCAGTCACCCAAGTCATAGACTGTTTTCTCTGCTACCGTACGGCAAGTGGTACCGGAGCGCCAAGTCTAGGACCAAAAGGCTCCTTAACAGCTTCTACCCCCAAGCCATAAGACTGCTGAACAATTAGTCAAATGGCCACCAGACAATTTACATTGACACACCTTTGTTTGTACACTGCTGCGACTCGCTGTTTATTATCTATGCATAGTCACTTCACCCCTACCTAGATGTACAAATTACCTCAACTAACCTGTACCCCTGCACACTGACTCGGTACCGGTACCCCCTTTATATAGCCTCGTTATTGTTATTTTGTGTAAATTGTCATTATTTTTTACTTGAGTTTATTTGGTAAATATTTTCTTAACTCTTCTTGCACTGCACTGTTGTTTAAAGGCATTTAAATAAGCATTTCACGGTAAGGTCTACACTTCTTGTGTTCGGCGCATGTGACAAATAACGTTTGATTTGATTTGAATTCCCGCATTTTGACAGTTAGGTCCAACAGTCGAAAAACAATAAGCAGTCTATTGCAATAACTTGATGTTCCTAAACAGACTTCCTACAATCACCGACACCTTTCATTCAATGGGCATCGCACATAGGCCCAACGAGTCCAAACTTTTCACAGAATCTGCATGGAGAAAAATGATGTCCAATCGAAAGTAAAAATGTGAAAAAAAACTGTTGACTGTTTTGTTGCTCATGATATTTTAATAAAACAGGCTACTGATTAGGCTACTGAGCACCTCAGCCGGCAACATCGATGTCATAACCAACTGCGTTAACGCTAAGAACAGCTTTTGGTGAGTCTTAAATGTCACCAGTAGCGCTTCTTGAAATTGGCACATTGGCACACGTTTTTAAGGACACACCTGAAATATGTCCACCCCTCCCACTTCAGCGCAAGCGAGCTGATATAAGACAGGTAAATTACAGAGCAAATAGCAGAGCGCTGGCTGCTGTTGAGAGAGAGAGAGAGAGAGAGAGAGAGAGAGAGAGAGAGAGAGAGAGAGACGATGCTGTTGACACGAGAGACACAGAGAGAGAGAGAGAGAGAGAGAGAGAGAGAGAGAGACAAAGAGAGACACAGAGAGAGAGAGAGAGAGAGAGAGAGAGAGAGAGAGAGAGAGACAGAGACAGAGATAGAGACAGAGACAGAGAGAGAGAGAGAGAGAGAGCTGCTCCATTGTGGATTCCAGTGAATCAGGGATTGGATTGGTCCAGTGGATGGGCTCGGCACCAGACAAATACCAAAGCATGTCAGTGCATGCTTATTGTTGACTAGAAGACAGTTGAAAAACATGTCTATTTTGACACATCGGACGTACGCACACACACACTTAACCACACACCCTTATGGGACACAGCACAAGTGTGTGTGTGTGTGAGTACACCTTAATAAACACCCTATGCCTAATTAGCCAGTACTATCGCTCCAAGACCGGGCCACATCAAACACAGTGACACACAAACACACATATTCGACAAACACACACGCAAACACACACACGCGCGCATGCATACACACAAATACATTAAAAAGAGCACTGTGGATCGGTGCGCTGTCACATGCTGGGGTCTCTGTGTGATGTTCACTGCACCACGTTCACACACATATGAGCAAACACACACGTGATGACACAAACACGATTATCCTCTGGACTAAGCCCCTTTACACACAGAGACCTCACTTTCTCTCTCAGAAGAGAGACAACCATATGAAACACAGGCAGGCAGGCAGGCAGGCAGGCAGGCAGGCAGGCAGGCAGGCAGACAGGCACAGACAGACAGACAGACAGACAGACAGACAGACAGACAGACAGACAGACAGACAGACAGACAGACAGACAGACAGACAGACAGACAGACAGACAGACAGAATGTCGCACTAACAAGCTGGAGGTCACGATCATTACCTTTAGAAAGCCCCATTTCCAGCCCTCACATTAGTTCCACACTCCAGTCATTGGTAGTTGGAACACACGTGAAGCAGAAATGCCAGCCTGCCTTTGAATTGCTGCTACAGTAAGCAGCAGTGATCTACGGTACATGATTCGAATAGCAACCATGTCATAAATGTTTGCCAGGCAATTCAAATATGCCTTTCACTATTCATTAATAATTCGGAGTTATTCGCTACTGACAGGTTATCAATTGGATAGTTATAATATAATAATAATAAATAATAATAATAATATAGTTTTCAGACAGCAACACACTACCTAAGTACACTCTTAGCGAAAAACGGTGCCATCTACAACCTTTAAAGGGTTCTTCTGTTGTCCCCATAGGTGAACCCCTTTTGGTTCCTTTCTAAAGAGGTTTCTACCTGGAACCAAAAAATATTATCCCATGGGGAAAGCTGAAGAACACTTTTGAAATACTCTTTTCTAAGAGTGTAGTGTATTAAACACTAATCCTAATGCCTGGCTGGCCTATCTTCTCAGATGACTGACGAGTCGTTTATTTGAGGGGAAATACTTCATTACACAAGAAGCCAGGGAGGGGGTCCTCATTAAGGGGGAGGGATTTGTCTTGTAGGATTATCTCATTTGCATAATGTTAATTATCCCGTGCGGCTACAAAGCCACCTGGTTGGGGAAGATAAAGGGAGAGAGACCGAGAAAGAAGTGAGAGAGGGAAAGTGTGGCTGATTAGCACGGGATCCTAGAGTCGTGAATACATTAACCGGATCTGAGGAGTGGAGAGACGGACAGGCAGGCAGGGAATGGCAGAAATAACTGCTCTTTCTTTCTCTCTCTCAATTACATTTCAATTGCTTGAAGTAACAATGTACTTTGGAGGTTATTCATGAACAATATCAATAATAACATCATAAAATAATATATAATTATGATTGTCACAAACAAGACAATCAGTAACAACAATAATCAAGATCTCTCTCTCTCTCTCTCTCTCTCTCTCTCTCTCTCTCTCTCTCTCTCTCTCTCTCTCTCTCTCAGATGTGATAAAAAAGCAGTGGACCATGGCTCTCCTTATAGAGTCTTGTTAGACCTTGTATTATCATGGTGTTGTGACTGCTTGAATGCTCCATTGTTACCTCTACCAACCCAGCTACAGATGTAGGATCTTAATTTGAGCCAGTTTGCTACAGCAGGAAAATAATCCTTCAACAACAGGAAATGTGAATTATTATGTGGATTATAATTCATATTTTTTTTTTGTAAGGGTGAATGCACTTTGAAATGTCTGTAACACCATAGAAATATAATTAATAGAATAGGTTGTCACTATTCAAGTCAATGATGGCATAATGGGTGGCTGGTGGCCATTGCAAATGTAGCCATAGGAGCAACCCACAAAAAAATTGCGATATGGTGGGAGGTGAATGGGCGGGGTACAATATATGCAAATAAATACTTAAATACTAGTATATATAAATACTAGTATTTACTATAGTTAAAATAAAGTGAAGTGTTTTTGAGGACACTAATGTAGTATTTACTACAGTGTTTTTTGTGTGGGTCATACTGTATGCAGTATTCACTATAGTATTCTACAGTGTACTACAACATTCTTTAAGAAAGTACTAGACATGATCGAGGGATTCTACAGTGTGTAGTATAGTATTCGACAGTTTACTATAGAATTATATAGTAAGTAGTGTAGTATTCTATAGTAAACTGTAGTATTTGTTTATGTGGGAAAGCAGGAAGTAAAAGCAGGAAGTAAATCTGTGCGCATCAGTCTGTGGTGTGATTAGTTGAATTAAATCAACTGACATTACAAGAAATACATTCCATTGTATGAGCCACATCAGTTAGCGTCATTTGAATGAACATTCCACATTACCATGGAAATGATGGCATCACAATACCAGGCAGCCATTGCGAGTGTACCCATGAGTAGTAAAATTGCCAGGGTTTAGAGGCTCCAAGCCTGTTCTATTAATTCTGTTTTTGTCTTACTCAATATCCCAGTCTAGAGATCCGTTGTGACAGTTAGACAATTTCTCAAAACCTCAGAGGACACCAGGACTTAATAGATGACAGGCACAGGGTCCTCTCCTCCTGGCAATGGTAGGGAAGGGAGTTTCCTAAACACGACCTCTCCCCTCTCCTTCAAACAGGCTCACCTTATAACAACACGGCTGAGTGACAGCCACAGTTACCAGTAGTAAGGCTGGTATCATCTGGGATCATGGCCAATCATGTACAGTATCAAAATCAGCAGCCATTGCTTGGCATGCAGCGCTCTATCACTGGTCCTCCATTTGGTGTCAGGATTATTGTTTTTGTCTAGGGAGGGATTGGTCCAACCTTGATTTTACTCTGATTTTAGGAGGAGGCTAATCTAACCAGGCAGATATAATAAAACGCCTATATGGGACAGTAATAGGGATGTAACAATTCACCAATACGGGTTGAAATGTTTAAGAATTGAGTGCATCCCACTGGGCACACACTGGTTAAATCAATGTTGTTTCCACGTCATTTCACTGAAATGATGTTGAACCAACGTGGAATAGACGTTGATTTGACATCTGTGCCCAGTGGGATTGGCCTGCAGGACCCCAAACTGATTCAAATGTACAATGCATCAGTCAGATAATCGATTCAAACATTAGGAATCACTGGTTCATTAATGTTCAGTTGTGTAAAGTACTGAAATAACAATATTTTGAAGAACTACCTAAGTTGTTTTTTTAAGGTTATCTGTACTGAACTATTTATATTTTTGACAATTTTTACTTTTACGTCACTACATTCCTAAAGAAAATAATCTACTTTTTACTCAATACATTTTCACTGGCATCCAATTTAGCAGGACATGAAAATGGTCTAATTCATGCACTTATCAAGAGAACATCCCTAGTCATCTTTACTGCCTCTGATCTGGAGGACTCACTGAACAGAGAACATCCCTAGTCATCTTTACTGCCTCTGATCTGGAGGACTCACTGAACAGAGAACATCCCTAGTCATCTTTACTGCCTCTGATCTGGGTGACTCACTAAACACACATGCTTCATCTGTAAATGATGTTTGAGTGTTTGAGAGTGCCCCTGGCTATGAATAATACAAATAAAATAAAAAATACAATTGTGCCATTTGGTTTGCTTATAATTATAAGTAATTTGAAATGATTTATACTTGTACTTTTGATACTTAAGTATATTTAAAACCAATGACTTCCTTTTATTTTAGTAATTGTATACTAATGAATCTTTACTTTTACTCAAGTATGACGATTGGGGACTTTTACCACCGCTGCTAACATTTTGTCCTCAAATGACTTTCTTCTGAAAATACCTCTCATCTTCTGTGACAACTTCGTCCTCTCCTTCAGTGTCGAACGAAGCATGTAATTATGTGATCTTTGCATGTCGAACTACCCCAGGCAATATCAAATATCAATCAGTAGCCGAGTCAAACTGTGCGGTTTCGCACGCTGTCCAACGAGAGGCAGGCCTATTCCTGATCTGGGAAATCTGAGCGTCACCTTCAGCATTCAAATGTTTTGTAAAATGGCTTGAGCAATATTAGGCTTCATTAGTTGCGTGACAACCAATTCAATTTGCTCTGTTGTTTTTGATCAAATGCGCTGTTGAATCTTTTGTTTTACCGGAATAAAAGTAAACTAAGCTATGGTTGGGGACACAAGTCTCATCTCGCTATAGGTAGGCCACATTCTGATTGGGCCTTACATTAGATTTTATTTTAATTGTTCAGGTTCACCATCAGCAATAGTTTTAGTAGTTTTGCTTTAAACAATCAGTATATCTATATGTGGTCATTAGATATACAGGCTAAAGGTGATAATTTCATAACAAGGACTGCATTGTCAAAGCAGGAGAAGAAGAGAATCTCACTCAGTCTGTCAAAACATTGCCACACCCACCCCCCAATTTATAGTGTGGTGGTAGATGCCCAGTTTCCCTTATGGCTCAGCTCAGGTGCCTACATACACCATAGACATATACATCATATTTATATATACACACACACACATAGAAGTCTGCTCAGACAGATCCAGCTCAGAGATGTGCCCAGCTCATGAGCTCCATCAGCAGCAGATTTTAAATTTAGAATGGAATAATGAATATGATTTCACAACAAATGTTAGCGCATCGATTCATATCACGCCCGAACCAAATGGCATCGATTCGTTTCTCTAATCAAACCGAATAGTACCGAATTGTTTCAAACTGAAACGGTATCATTCCTGTATGGTATCAGAGACCATGTATCTAGACACGCATTGAACTGCCTTGAAAGGGAAAGATGTACATCCCTAGACAGTAACCCTTCTACTGCTGGGTCAGAGAGGGCTGCAGAGCTGCTCACCTCCAAGGGGAAACAGGAGGAGTTGCTGCTCTCTGGGTTTCTAATTTCACTTAGCCGCCAAGCTAGGCTTAAATAACGCACACAAGGAAATGACCTGCTTAGACATTGTTGAAGTGCTGCTGTAGAGGAAGAGAGGGAAAGTGTCTGAGTCAGTTGGAGGGTTTTTAGGACAAATCCTCTATTACCCTCAATTGGTATATTTTGGGGGAGGGACACTTTAAAGGAAAGCAGACCCAGTTGCATGAAAATGTGTTTCTTTGAGATTCTGGATCTTTTAAAAAAAATATTTATTTAGATTTTTACAGAAGAATATAACCAGACCCCCCTATTTCCCTTCTCTTTAACTACATCAGAACATGCCTTTGAGATGAAGCCAATTCCCAGTTGACGCCATTGCTATTTCTGTCTGTATTTAAGACAGTGCCTCAAGCTTTAGTCCATGGGCCAGACCCCCAAATGTGGGCCGTCGGACTCACTTGGGCTGATGATGTCTCATTGGGATTTTCTTGAAGGTCTATGTCCCGAGAGTTGGAACACGTGTGATAGCAGTGCGGTAATGGCAGCTTTCTCTGGGGTATCGCTCTTTCTTTCATCCCTCCATCCCAATAATTTTCCCCATAGGGATTTGACCCTATGACAAACAATGTCAGTATACAACACACATGCCCTTTAATCATAAAGTGTATCATTGGGAAGCTTAGATTCACACCTATCCATCAGACACGTTTACCGAATGTGGATTCATGCATTAACCCAACAGAAGCCTTTTCCCAATATGGCCGCCAAACAACTCAATTAGGTCTCATAGGAACCATTTTGCATCACCATACCTGTATGAAGATATCATTGTAGTATTTCACTCTCAACAGTTTCCTGTGTGTATCAAGAATGGTCCATCACCCAAAGGACATCCAGACAACTTTACACAACTATGGAAAGCAATGGCGTGGTGCATTGGAAGCATTGGGGCTCCCGAGTGGCGCAGCGATCTAAGGCACTGCATCTCAGTGCTAGAGGAGTCACTATAGACACCCTGGTTCGATTCCAGGCTGTATGACAACCAGCTGTGACTGCTCGTCATCAACGTATTAGGTTAAAACATAATGGCATTCCTATGGAATTTGACAAGTTTCTATCCCTCTGTTTTATGATAACAGTTAATAAGATAACGTTGTATATCATTTAATCACGAATATTTACATGTATGAATCCATTTTGGGCTGAAGCTGTCTAGTAGTGTGCGTCGTCTAGCGTTAGCGTAGTGTGTTTATCGAAGTGTTTACAAAAGGACTATTGAGATACTTAACTAACGTTACATGACATTTGTGTCAGTTGGCAACTAAAAGAGATGCTGCATAGCTGGCTCTAGCTGAATGGGCAAAGCTAGCTCCATTGACTCACTATTACTGACAGTCATGTCATGTTAGCTATCTACAGAGTCACTTGTGGCTTGCCTTTCATTTCGCTCAAACGAGACCGCGAAACTGCGCATCTCCTGCGGTTCGTGGCATGGCATGCACAGCAAACCCCGAACTCCCCTTTCGCGGGGATTCGCTCTTAAGCTTTCTTCCTCGCTTTTAGGGGCATATACCCACATGGGTGATTGAAAGATGAACTGAGGTCCACAATCAGTTCATCTTTGTGGTAATGCACCGTAAAGTTGGTTGCCAACCTTCATATGAAGTCCAAAGAAAAAAAAGCAGCCTGAAGGAAGGAGGGGAGATGATGAGAAACTAATTTGGTTTACCGTTTTATCTGTGGATGAATTGTCGGAGTAGTGGACCTTGTGCATTTCAGGTGAAATAACAACCCAATGTTTATATCCCAGGACAAATGAGCTAGCAACAGTAAGCTAGCTAGCTCTATTGCCATACATGTTTAATGTTTTTTGACCTGTTCCCAAATTAATATATTTGGTTCAGAGTTTGTTTTGATATTTCAACCTGCGTGTCCTGATCGCGCCAGGTGTGGGTGAACAAAACAACTTGTGCGCGATGGCGTGCATGCGGTTTGGCCAGTATGTAATGCTGTGGTATTATGCATTCATCACTGGGCCTCTGATTACAGGTACAGATCTAATATTAATCCATGCACCTACAGCCACTTCAAAAAGCCCATAGAGGATATGAGCTCTCTCTCTCTGTCCATATTCAATATTTCCCTCCTCTGTGAATAATGCAGAAGGAGCTTTGTTCACTTCCCACTTAACTAGCAGGAAATGAGTAATTGTCTATGATGGAGAGGCAAGAGAGAAAGCGAGAGAGATAGAGAGAGAGAGAGAGAGAGAGAGAGAGAGAGAGAGAGAGAGAGAGAGAGAGAGAGAGAGAGAGAGAGAGAGAGAGAGAGAGAGAGAGAGAGAGAGAGAGAGAGAGAGAGAGAGAGAGAGAGAGAGAGAGAGAGAGAGAGAGAGAGAGAGAGAGAGAGAGAAGAGAGAGAGATAGAGAGAGAGAGAGAGAGAGAGAGAGAGAGAGAGAGAGAGAGAGAGAGAGAGAGAGAGATAGAGAGAGAGAGATTCAGATCTGGCTGATGTAAAACCATGTCCATTACTGAGAGTTAACACATTCTTCTTCCAGTAGAGGGAAGACGTATAAATCTTCATGGAACGGCAGCCAGTTGTAAAAAAAAAATGTTTTCAACAGAATGTAGTCATTTAGCAGACACTTACAGGAGCAATTACCATTAATTGCCTTGCTCAAGGGCACATCAACATTTTTTTTCACCTAGTTGGCTCGGGGATTCGAACCAGTGACCCTTCTGTTCCTTAACTGCTAGGCGACCTGCCACAGTTTTTATGACATGTATTGGAGGTGTGATGAATAGTTTGTGCCAATAGAGGTATTAAGCTCTCCGAGGTGGAGACATTTTTCGTTGGTGTTATCATCGCCTCCAAGCTTTCCTCTTTCAGAAACAAATGAATACAAGAACTGAAAAGTCTCAACCAAAGGATCATAATAGTGAAGACCGGCAGGAGATACTCTCTCAACCCATTTATGTCATCGCAATATTACCACTTCACCAAAAAGGCTGACTGGTCCACTCCGCCATCATGACACCACTTCATTACTGTAAAATAAAAACTCCCTGGGTACAATTAGCTCCTCTCTAAATACCATAAAACTTTTAGCACATAAACTCCATAGGTGTTCCTGCTATACAGTAGATCAGTCAGATAGATAGATGGTGGTGCACACAGAAAGTTACAGCTACATCCAAAGCACATTTATTAAATGCTTGTCCTCCTCAGTGTTATCAGATGTGCTTGTCCTCCTCAGTGTTATCATATGTGAGCACTTACAGCTTGTGAAGTGAACTGGCTACATGATTTCCTGTTAACGGCAGGTGAGCTGAATAACTACCCATCATAAGGCTATTCACAAACCTTTGTATTCATTTACTAGTATTCCTTTTCTGTGATAATGTCACTCTTCTTGAGATACATACAGTTGAAGTCGGATGTTTACATACACTTAGGTTGGAGTCATTAAAACTCGTTTTTCAAACACTCCACAAATTTCTTGTTAACAAACTACAGTTTTGGCAAGTCAGTTAAGACACCTACTTTGTGCATGACACAAGTCATTTTTCCAACAATTGTTTACAGACAGATTATTTCACTTATAATTCACTGTATCACAATTCCTGTGGGTCAGAAGCTTACATACACTAAGTTGAATGTGCCTTTAAACAGCTTGGAAAATTCCAGAAAAGGATGTCATGGCTTTAGAAGCTTCTGATAGGCTAATTGACATCATCTGAGTCCATTGGAGGTGTACCTGTGGATGTATTTCAAGGTCTACCTTCAAACTCAGTGCCTCATTGCTTGACATCATGGGAAAATCAAAAGGAGTCAGCCAAGACCTCAGACAAAAATGGTACGTACAATAGCACGCAAGTATAAACATCATGGGACCACGCAGCTGTCATACCGCTCAGGATGGAGACGCATTCTGTCTCCTAGAGATGAACATACTTTGGTGCGAAAAGTGCAAATCAATCCCAGAACAACAGCAAAGGACCTTGTGAAGATGCTGGAGGAAACAGGTACAAAAGTATCTATGTCCACAGTAAATCGAGTCCTATATCGACATAACATGAAAGGCCGCTCAGCAAGGAAGAAGCCACTGCTCCAAAACCGCCATACAAAAGCCAGACTATGGTTTGCAACTGCACATGGGGACTAAGATCGTACTTTTTGGAGAAAAGTCCTCTGGTCTGATGAAACAAAAATATAACTTTTTGGCCATAATGACCACCGTTATGTTTGGAGTAAAAAGGGGGAGGCTTGCAAGCCGGAGAACACCATCCCAACCGTGAAGCACGGGGGTGGCAGCATCATGTTGTGGTGGTGCTTTGCTACAGGAGGGACTGATGCACTTCACAAAATAGATGATATCATGAGGGAGGAAAAGTATGTGTATATATTGGAGCAACATCTCAAGACATCAGTCAGGGAGTTTTTGGCATAGGGAGCAGCATTTTCACTTTTGGATGAATAGCGAGCCCAGAGTGAACTGCCTCCTACTCTGTCCCAGATGCTAATATATGCATATTATTATTAGTATTGGATAGAAAACACTCTGAAGTTTCTAAAACTGTTTGAATGATGTCTGTGAGTATAACAGAACTCATATGGGAGGCAAAAACCTGAGAAAAATCCAACCAGGAAGTGGGACATCTGAGGTTTGTAGTTTTTCAAAGATTGGCCTACCGAATACACATTGAGATATGTATGAGGTTGCACTTCCTAGGGCTTCCACTAGATGTCAACCGTCTTTAGAAACTGGTTTGAGGATTCTACTATGAAGGAGGGGCTCATGAGACCTCTTTGAGTCAGTGGTCTGGCAGAGAGCCTTGCGCGCTCCCGACAGAGTTACTTCTCGTTTCAGTGCTTTTCTGAAGACAAAGGAATTCTCCGGTTGGAACATTATTGATGTTTTATGTTAAAAACATCCTAACGATTGATTCCTTACATCGTTTGACATGTTTCTAAAGGACTGTAACGGAACTTTTCGAGTTTTTGTCTGGATGAAGTGCCTGCGCCTCATGAAGATGGATTGCTGGGCTGAACACACTAACAACAAGTGGCTATTTGGACATAAATGACGGACTTAATGGAGAAGTCTATCTTTAATTCTGTGAATAACACTTGTATCTTTTATCAATGTTTATTATGATTATTTCTGCAAAATCACTGGATGTTTTGGAATGAAAACATTACTGCACGTAAGGCGCCAATGTAAACTGAGATTGTTGGATATAAATATGCACATTATCGAATAAAACATACATGTATTGTGTAACGTGATGACCTATGAGTGTCATCTGATGAAGATCAGCAAAGGTTAGTGATTAATTGTTTCTATATTTCTGATTTTTGTGACTCCTATCTTTGGCTGGAAAAATGGCTGTGTGTTTTTTCGACTTGGCTATGACCTAACATAATCATATGTAGTGCTTTCGCTGTAAAGCATTTTTGAAATCGGACACGATGGGTAGATTAACAAGATGGTTATCTTTCATTTGCTGTATTGGACTTGTTAATGTGTGAAAGTTACATATTTCAAAAAAATATTTTTGAATTTCGCCCACTGCCTTTTCAGAGGAATGTTGTCGAGGGGTTCCACCTGCCCTAGAAAGGTTAAAGCTTGGTCGCAAATGGATCTTCCAAATGGACAATGACCCCAAGCATACTACCAAAGTTGTGGCAAAATGGCTTAAGGACAACAAAGTCCATGTATTGGAGTGGCCATACCAAACCCCTGATGTCAATCCTATAGAAAATTTGTAGGCAGAACTGAAAAAGCGTGTGCGAGTAAGGAGACCTACAAACTTGATTCAGTTACACCAGCTCTGTCAGGATGAATGGGCCAAAATTCACCCAATTTATTGTGGGAAACTTATGGAAGGCTACCCGAAATGTTTTACCCAAGTTAAACAATTTAAAGGCAATGCTACCAAATACTAATTGAGTGTATGTAAACTTCTAACCCACTGAGAATGTGATGAAATAAATAAAAGCTGAAATAAATCATTCTCTCTACTATTAGTCTGACATTTCACATTCTTAAAATAAAGTGGTGATCCTAACTGACCTAAGACAGGGCATTTTTACTTGGATTAAATGTCAGGAATTGTGAAAAATTGAGTTTGAATGTATTTGGCTAAAGTGTATGTAAACTTCCGACTTCAACTGTATGTACATAGAGACAGAGTGTTGAACATCCATACCACCCCCGTCCCAGCCCCCAACCCAATGTACTGTAGTTCCAGGTTGCAGGGGCCCGACCCTCACTTTTGCCCCAGGCCAGGGGCCCCGATGTGGGGAGGAATGTAGGGGCTTAGTGGAACCAGACTTGGGGGTGTGGGCTAGGGAGAGGGGGAGAACGCTGTGCTCCGTCTCACCCCTGGAGCCCACAGCACAGCCAGATGGAACATATTAGCCAAGCCTCTGCCTCCATTCCAACAAGGAGATGGATGGATTAGAGTTAGTGGACCCTGCAATCTAGAGACTAGAGACAGGGGAAAGAAGGGAACATCATCCCTACAGGACACATAAAGGCTGATGCAACCCACAGAAAGGGGACATGAGAGGGACATTAAGCTGGCCGCAAGGACACAACAGGCTACAGTGACAGGAAATAGTTTGGTGAATCTTTTTTACATTCAAATAATTATTTAACAGAATGGTGCATATATTTGGTTGTTTTTACCTGTTAAACACACACACACACACACAGATCATGCTGATGGTGATATTTATAGAGAATGCAATGTAGGTAAAGTCACTAAAAGTGCAGACATTAAGTACACATGGAAAGGGTACACCTGACGGTCATTGTAAAGCATTTCCTTCTCCATCCACATGACACAGGAGGTCGTGGTGCTAATGACTGGAGCGGAAATCAGTGTAATGGTGTCAAATAGATCAAACACATGGTTCCATTTGCTCTGTTCCGGACCTTATTATGAGCCGTTCTCCCCTCAGCAGCCTCCATTGCCACATGATCTTGTACGGATCCTCCACATGAACTGCTGATCCAGCTCATCGTTTACAATAGGAAAAGTGAAATGGGGAAAGGAGTTTGAGTTTGATGTTTCCTCACCTGTCTGTCTTATTTTTTTTTTTTTAAACAAATCAAACTCCATCACTTGAAAGCCCTGATTGCTGTGGCCATTTTAAGTTGACAGGCTTGAAAATCTGTGCAGTCGTTTTGGCACAGTGACTCACTACCCAAACCAGATGCAACCGGTTTCAAGTGTTCAAGAGACGTCATGTGATCTCCTACTGCTATCAAGTGGAAGTTCTGGGATTCAGACAGGGGATATATTTACGTCAATGGATAGGTAGAGACTTCATCTTTCTCCTATGTATGTCATTCCTGTAAGACAAAATAAAAAGTGTTTCCTATGGGAATTTGCACATGTTTAGAGTGCCACCATCAAGTAAAAGAGCTGACTTTTCACCCTTTTCTTAAAAAATCCCTTTGGAACAGTTATTTGCAACATTTTATTTCAAACCTAGACTTTCAAATCTCTTATTTGGGGGTGTACTTTATAGGGGTAGTATACAATATTATGTGCCGTTTAGAAAATGCCACCAGAGGGCGCCAGAGTTTTATTGGCTCCCAAAGAAAGAAACAAGCAATTAGTAGATTATTACAGTTTTATTATAATTGTAACCTTTTTCAGAAAGTACCTAGTAAAACTAAGTGCTACCAGCATCTCTATGATGATGATAGTATTACACAGCCCAGTGAAAATGGTCTTAGTCATGAGCTGTAGTACATACCCTTCTTCTTGTCCTCTATACCCCAGAGTGACTCAGGAGGGGTCCTTTGTGCTCACTAACTGCAGTGTCATGGTACGGATTACCTTCCTCTGTCATTGACCCTGTTTTGCCTT
This sequence comes from Oncorhynchus keta, assembly GCF_023373465.1. Lineage (NCBI taxonomy): Eukaryota > Metazoa > Chordata > Actinopteri > Salmoniformes > Salmonidae > Oncorhynchus > Oncorhynchus keta. The sequence goes on from NC_068446.1 coordinate 5,379,186, forward strand.
CTTAAATGTCCTCCTTCCTGCTCATCCTTAAAGAGAATCCATCGTGTGTGTGTGTGTGTGTGTGTCAATGTCTGCCTTTTACTCTCCTTACACAGTTTTGTGTCCCTAACCCAAAAAGCCAGAACATTCCACAGTCACATTCCACCTGGAACTCTGTGTCCTAGGAGGCTTGATTGTTCTCTGAGCGTTCATTGCATTGTTCAATTGTCCGTTCACATGGACTTAACTGCAACCAAGGTCCTATTAAATTACTAGTATTGTGTTACAGGTGTTCTGAGCTCTCTGTTTTTGGTTATAAAGGAAGGAGTTTATTTAGTCAGGATTGGGTTAAACCTTTAAACATTCATACGTCATACAAACATTGAAGCGCCTAGCAGAGCGTTGGCCTAGCAGAGCGTTGGCCTAGCAGAGCGTTGGCCTAGCAGAGCGTTGGCCTAGCAGAGCGTTGGCCTAGCAGAGCGTTGGGCCAGTAAGCGAAACGTCATGTGGTTTGAATCCCCGAGCCAGCAAGGTGGAACAAAATCGACCATTCTGCTCTTAAGCAAGGCAGTTAACCCCCAACAACAACTGTGCTGATGACGTCAATTAAGGCAGCCCCCCCCCATTTCTCTGATTCAGAGGGGTTGGGGTAAATGCTTAAGACACATTTAGACTGCATCGCAGCGCTAGCTGTACCACCAGAGACTCCGGATTCGCGCCCAGGCTCTGTCGCAGCCGGCCGCGACAGGTAGGTCCGTGGGGCGACGCAAAATTGGCCTCGCTTCATCCGGGTTAGGGAGGGTTTTGCCGGTAGGGATATCCTTGTCTCATCACGCACCAGCGACTCCTGTGGCGGACCGGGCGCAGTGCACGCTAACCAGGTCGCCAGGTGCACGGTGTTTCCTCCGACACATTGGTGCGGCTGGCTTCCGGATTGGATGAGCGCTGTGTTAAGAAGCAGTGCGGCTTGTTTGTGTTGTGTTTCGGAGGACGCGTGGCTTTTGACCTTCGTCTCTCACGAGCCCGTACGGGAGTAGTAGCGATGAGACAAGATAGTAGCTACTAAAACAATTGGATACCACGAAATTGGAGAGAAAGGGGGGTAAAATATGTTTTTAAAGGAAAAAACAGAAGAAAACACAGACACATTTCGGTTGAATGCGTTCAGTTGTGCAACTGACTAGTTATCCCCTTACCTAAAATAGCATGTTTCCTATTGGTGAATTGTGCCCTTGTATTGGTTCATTAGCATCATCATGGATTACTACTGGAGCTCTGAGAGTTAATAGTCAGAGGCAAAGTCTCTGTTGAAGCCTGGTTCAATGCCCTGAGACACACAAGGTAATGGACTGAGATTATCCAACAGCGAGAGGAGAGTAGAGAAGAGAAAGACCCTAACCCGAGCTTCACGTCCACACCCCAGTTTAACCATAGCCCTAACCCTAACCTTGGCCCTAACACATCCAATAAATAGCAAGCAATTATAGCCCAGGGTTTCTATTCCCTCAACAATAAACCCACCCTTTTCTCAAAACAGATGCCTCCGGACAGGTCTGAGAGTATACTGTATATCACTAACTAACCACACACCTTTAACAATCCACTAGAATGGCTTCACCAGGGGTTACTAGAGGTCATTCAAAACCGATGCCTCCGGACAGGTCTGAGAGTATACTGTATATCACTAACTAACCACACACCCTTTAACAATCCACTAGAATGGCTTCACCAGGGGTTACTAGAGGTCTAGAGGATGAGTTTCCAATTAGGTTCCTAAAAATACTTCAGTTAACGGCAAAATAGCTTCTCACCCTCAATGCTTGATGACGATAATATCTGTCTGTAATTAGGGCAGGCATGATACCCATCATCTCTCTGTCTGTCTCGCTCAGTCTCTCTCTGTCTATGTCTCGCTCAGTCTCTCTCTGTCTCTGTCTTGCTCAGTCTCTGTCTCCCTTAGTCTCTCTCTCTCTCTCTCTCTCTCTCTCTCTCTCTCTCTCTCTGTCTCTCTCTCTCTCTCTCTCTCTCTCTCTCTCTCTCTCTCTGTTTCTCTCTCTCTCTCTCTCTCTCTCTCTCTCTCTCTCTCTCTCTCTCTCGCTCAGTCTCTCTCTCTCGCTCAGTCTCTCCCTCAGTTTCTCTCTCTGTCTGTCTCGCTCAGTCTCTCTCTGTCTCCGTCTTGCTCAGTCTCTGTCTCGCTCAGTCTCTCTCTCTGTCTCTCACTGTCTCTCTATTTTGCTCAGTCTCTCTGTCTCTGTCTCGCTCAGTCTCTCTCTCGCTCAGTTTCTCTCTGTCTCTCTCTGTCTCTGTCTCGCTCAGTCCCTCTCTGTCTCGATCAGTCCCTCTCTGTCTTGCTCAGTCCCTCTGGCTAAGTCTATCTCTCTCTCTCTCTCTCTCTGTGTCTCTCACTGTCTCTCTCTTTGTCTCTCTCTTTGTCTCTCTCTATGTCTCTCTCATGTCTCTCTCTTTGTCTCTCTCTCTGTGTCCTCTGTGTCCCTCTGTGTCTCTTTGTCTCTCTCTCTCTCTCTCTCTCTCTCTCTCTCTCTCTCTCTCTCTCTCTCTCTCTCTCTCTCTCTCTCTCTCTCTGAGTCGAGACTGTGAAACATGAATGGAGAGTGGACTGTGGACCCCTCTTCTCTTACATTCACCCTAACCCTATTGTTCACATTCCTTGTCTTGTTTTGACTGTGGTCATATGAGTATCAGTGAAACCCTGAATAGGACTGTGAAAGTTTAAATCACTGAACGGAATTGACTTGGCATGCAGAAATTAGGTCCAGATGACAAGACAACAATGTCACACACAGGACCAGCTAACTACTGTCTTCCAAAACAATACACATCAAAATATTAGACATCTGTGAACTATTTCCATGTGTAACCAGTAACCACAGAGACAAATGGACAGCCAACAGTAGCCTAGTAGCCCAGGAGGAAAAGTTTGAAAATTATTGGCCACTTGAGAGTGTTCAAGGGGCTCGTGTTCACTTCCTGAGTCCAAGGTCACGGTGTTACAGCCTGGACAGTAGTCTCCTTTAACTAGGGGTCAACTGCCTATCAGCCCTCAACAATAACACTCCATGTTCTCTGACAAACAGGGGCTTGTGTGAGGCATCGCAGCCATCACAGACAGATGAGGAGGAGGTGAACCGGGCCCCAGAGAGAGGGGTGAAACTTTATACCTCTCCCTTTTTCCCCTCTCTTCATTCTCTCGGTCCCTCCCTTCCCCTCGCCCATCCTGTCTTTGATCTTCTGACAAAGCTAAGTCAGTTGTCACAAACTGGAGGGTTTGGGAACGGGGGGGGGGGTTATAAAGAGGAGTGGGAGTTTAATCTGAGCACCTTTATCCCACCTGTCAGTCTTGTCTGACTTTTTTGTCTGTCTTGTCTGACTCTGGAGCACTGGATGGCTTCTTCTCCAAGCATGATGACGCCCTCGGGCAGCAGGTTGCCTAGCGGCTAGAGCGTTGGGATGTTAACCAAAAGGTTGCTTGTTCAAATCCCAGAGCTGGCAAGGTGGAAAGATCTGCCGTTCTGCCTTTGAGCAAGGCAGTTAACCCCCACAACAACAACAACTCCGTGGACACTCACGATGTGGATCAAGGCAGCCCCCCGCACCGCTCTGATTCAAGGATAGTTGGGTTAAATGCAGCAGAGACCTTTTGGTTGAATGCATAACATTCATATTCAACTCTGTGACTCCACGACAGGAAGTAGAGAAGCCGTTATTATTATTAAACAATAAATGTGTTTTCTCCCCCTCCTCTTTCACCTCGTGTACATCACATTCTGCGAGGGGCCCCTCCACAATATCCATCTCTCTTCTCCTTCTGGCTCACTTGTTTTTCTACCCTCCATGTTCCCCTTTCTGTCTAATTATTCCTCCCCAAATACTCAATTTCCCTGCAGTCATCTACACTGCACGAGCTAATTCCACAATACTGCTCCAGCCCTCTATCACCCTCTGTTAGCCCCTTTCATCTCCCTCTCTCTCTTTCTCTTTCTCTCTTTTTCCCTCTCTCCCCCCTCTCTTGATCCTCACTGGTGGTGACTTGGACCGTGCCAGATCCCTCAGCTGGAAGCCATTGGATCCTGAATCCCTCTCTCCCCCCTCTCTTGATCCTCACTGGTGGTGACTTGGACCATGCCAGATCCCTCAGCTGGAAGCCATTGGATCCTGAATCCCTCTCTCCCCCCTCTCTTGATCCTCACTGGTGGTGACTTGGACCATGCCAGATCCCTCAGCTGGAAGCCATTGGATCCTGAATCCCTCTCTCCCCCCTCTCTTGATCCTCACTGGTGGTGACCTGGACCATGCCAGATCCCTCAGCTGGAAGCCATTGGATCCTGAATCCCTTTGCATTGCGGTACTCTGAGCTACAGTTCATATAAGGAAATATATCCATGGATTTCACATGACTGGGAATACAGATATGGATCTGTTAGTTACAGATACCTTAAAAAAAATGTAGGGGCCGTGGATCAGAACCAGTCAGTCAGTATCTGGTGTGACAAACCATTTGCCTCATGCAGCAGGACACGTCTCCTTCACATAGAGTTGATCAGGCTGTTGATTGTGGCCTGTGGAATGCTGTCCCACTCCGCTTCAATGGCTGTGTGAAGTTGCTGGATATTGGCGGGAACTGGAACAAGATGTTGTACACGTCGATCCAGAGCATTCCAAACATGCTCAATGGGTGACAAGTCTGGTGAGTATGCAGGCCATGGAAGAACTGGGACATTTTCAGTTTCCAGGAATTGTGAATAGATCCTTGCGACATGGGGCAGTGCATTATCATGCTGAAACATGGATGGATGCAGATGTATGGCAATGGGCCTCGACACGATCTCGATCTCGACACGGTATCTCTGTGCATTCAAATTGCCATCAATAAAATGCAATTGTGTTCATTGTCCATTGCTTATGCCTGCCCATACCATAACCCCACTGCCACCATGGGGCACTCTGTTCACAACATTGACATCAGCATACCGCTTCTCCAGTGTGCCAGTGGCCATCGAAGGTGAGCATTTGCTCACTGAAGTCGGTTACGACGCCAAACTGCAGTCAGGTCAAGACCCTGGTGAGGACGTCGAGCACGCAGACGAGCTTCCCTGAGACGGTTTCTGACGGTTTGTGCAGAAATTCTTTGGTTGTGCAAAACCCACAGTTTCATCAGCTGCCCGGCTGGTCTCAGATGATACCGTAGGTGAAGAATCCTGATGTGGAGGTCCTGGGCTGGCATGTTTAAATGTGGTCTGCGGTTGTGAGGCTGGTTGGACGTACCGCCAAATTCTCTAAAATGACAAAACGGTGGCTTATGATAGATAAACCTTAAATTCTCTGGCAATAGCTCTGGTGGACATTCCTGCAGCCAGCATGCCAATTGCACGCTCCCTCAAAACTTGAGACATCTGTGACATTGTTTTGTGTGACAAAACTGCACTTTTTAGAGTGGCTTTTTATTGTCCCCCAGCACAAGGCGCACCTGTGTAATGATCATGCTGTTTAATCAGCTTCTTGATATGCCACACCTGTCAGGTGGATAGTGTTGTGTATTGATATTCTAGTTTGTCCGTTTAGGGCACCTGTAACACCCCTCTGCTTACATACATTGGAATGCTTGGAATGTTTTTGTCCTGTGAAACACATCAAACAATACCCACGTTAGTTTCTACACCCGTCTCATGTCCTGTCCTTATATTAGTTGTATTTGTAACAGTGTGCTATACAACAGATTATCTTGTGCACAGAATTAGAGAGAAATACGTTTTTTGTGCATGTGGAAGATTTTTTTTGTTTCAGCTCATGAAACATGGGACCAACACTTTACATGTTGAGTTTATATTTATGTTCCCTACTCCACCTTCCTCTCAGCTCCGGGTGTAAGGTTTCCCCTGGGTACAGATCTAGGTACAGCCTCCCCTGCCCCAATCCTAACCTTAACCATTAGTAGGGTCAACTTCACCCTCCACCTTCCATACTGCCATTGTGATTGTTGTGTTCAGGCTGTTGGACCCTGGACTATATGTAACATAGTAAATGTACACCTGGGACACTGAAGGCAGGGAGGCCCCAGTAAATCACTGAACGTTCAGACTTCAACCACCCAAGCCATAGACTGATATCTCTGCTGCCGCACAGCAAGCCGTAGCAGTGTACCAAGTCTGGAACCAACAGGACCCTGAACAGCTTCTACCCCCAAGCCATAAGACTGCTAAACAAGACTACTAAATAACTAATCAAATACCCGGACTACCTGCATTGTCAAAGACCCTCTTGCACTGACTCTATGCGCACGCACGCACGCACGCACGCACGCACGCATGCACGCACGCACGCACGCAAACACACACACACACACACACACACACAGACAGTAGCAGCAGTGTATCTATCCTGTTACCTAGTCTGCTACTTATCTATCCTGTTACCTAGTCACTTTACCCGTACGCATACAGTATGAACAGTACATATCTACCTCAATGACCTCGTACCCCTGCACATCGACTCGGTACTGGTACTTCCTGTATATAGCCATGTTAGCCACTGTTACTCGTTATTGATATTCGTTATTCACTGTGTATTTATTCCTTGGGTCACTATTTCATATAAAACTGCAACAAAATTGTTATCTTTAACTCTGTGTTGTTGGAAAAGGACACATGAGGAAGCATTTCACTGTTAGTCTACACCTGCTGTTTACGAAGCATGTGTTTACAGAGCTAATGACACGTCTCTGACAGAGCAGAGCCAACCCTATAGCTGTGCCTCTCCTTCCAGACCAACACTCCTCTCTCCAGAACTGTATCAATCATAGTTGCCTGTCCCTGCATTCCCCCTCGTTTCTCTCTGCTTTCTACTCTCTCCTTCTCCGTGTCTCTCTCTCTCCAAGACTGTATCAATCATAGCTGCCTGCCTTCCCCCTGCTCTTTCCCCCCTGACAGTTTTTCTGGTGTCTGACTCTCTCTCTCCATGACTGTATAAATCATAGCTGCCTGTGCCTGCATTCCCCCTCTATCAATTTTCTACCTCTATCTGTCTCTTCCCCGCCTCCCTCTCTCCTCCGGAGCGAAGGCTTATGGGAGGAGACTCAGAGGGGTTGAGGAATGCAGACGAACTGACATGTCGTGCACTGAGGGGCACATCAAAATTTAAGGCCTTATCTATATTTAATTCATGATGTGTGTGTGTGTGTGTGTGTGTGTGTGTGTGTGTGTGTGTGTGTGTGTGTGTGTGTGTGTGTGTGTGTGTGTGTGTGTGTGTGTGTCTGCGGTTAGGTAAATGTGTGGGTTTGGAGAAGCTGGTATTGGTTTTCTATCTGTCTGTCTCAATCCAGACTCTTCTAGCTGGCCTGCTGCAGCCTGCCACTCACCAACCTGGTCTCAGAGCATTTTGTATTATTCTGTATGCAAATCTGAGACACTTCGTATTGTTACATAAGAGAGATGGTTACGGAGGGCAAAAACATAAAGAGAGTGGTCTATACTTCCGGCGCCGACAGAGATGGCCGCCTCGCTTCGCGTTCCTAGGAAACTATGCAGTTTTTTGTTTTTTTTACGTGTTATTTCTTACATTAGTACCCCAGGTCATCTTAGGTTTCATTACATACAGTTGAGAAGAACTACTGAATATAAGAGCAGCGTCAACTCACCAGTACGACCAAGAATATGACTTTCGCGAAGCGGATCCTGTGTTCTGCCTTTTTACCCAGGACAACGGAATGGATCCCAGCCGGCGACCCAAAAAACAACTTCGAAAAAAGAGGGAAACGTAGCGGTCTTCTGGTCAGACTCCGGAGACGGGCTCATCGTGCACCACTCCCCAGTATACTTCTCGCCAATGTCCAGTCTCTTGACAACAAGGTTGATGAAATCCGAGCAAGGATAGCATTCCAGAGGGACATCAGAGACTGTAACGTTCTTTGCTTCACGGAAACATGGCTCACTGGAGAGACGCTATCGGAGTCGGTGCAGCCAGCTGGTTTCTCCACGCATCGCGCCGACAGAAACAAACATCTTTCTGGTAAGAAGAGGGGCGGGGGCGTATTCCTTATGGCTAACGAGACGTGGTGTGGTCACAAAAGCATACAGGAACTCAAGTCCTTCTGTTCACCTGATTTAGAATTCCTCACAATCAAATGTCGACCTGATTATCTACCAAGGGAATTCTCTTCGATTATAATCACAGCCGTATATATTCCCCCCCAAGCAGACACATGGATGGCTCTGAACAAACTTTATTTGACTCTTTGCAAACTGGAATCCATACATCCTGAGGCTGCATTCATTGTAGCTGGGGATTTTAACAAGGCTAATCTGAAAACAAGACTCCCTAAATTGTATCAGCATATCGATTGCGCAACCAGGGCTGGCAAAACCTTGGATCACTGCTAACTTCCGCAACGCATATAAGGCCCTGCCCCGCCCTCCTTTCGGAAAAGCTGACCACGACTCCATTTTGTTGATCCCTGCCTACAGACAGAAACTAAAACAAGAAGGTCCCACGCTGAGGTCTGTTCAACGCTGGTCCGACCAATCTGATTCCACACTCCAAGACTGCTTCCATCACGTGGACTGGGATATGTTTCGTATTGCGTCAGACAACAACATTGACGAATACGCTGATTCGGTGTGCGAGTTCATTAGAATGTGAGTTGAAGATGTCGTTCCCATAGCAACGATTAAAACATTCCCAAACCAGAAACCGTGGATTGATGGCAGCATTCGCGTGAAACTGAAAGCGCGAACCACTGCTTTTAATCAGGGCAAGGTGACCGGAAATATGACCGAATACAAACAGTGTAGCTATTCCCTCCGCAAGGCAATCAAACAAGCTAAGCGTCAGTATAGAGACAAAGTAGAATCTCAATTCAACGGCTCAGACACAAGAGGTATGTGGCAGGGTCTACAGTCAATCACGGATTAGAAAATGAAAACCAGCCCCGTCACGGACCAGGATGTCTTGCTCCCAGGCAGACTATAAATAACTTTTTTGCCCACTTTGAGGACAGTACAGTGCCACTGACACGGCCTGCAACCAAAACATGCGGCCTCTCCTTCACTGCCGCCGAGGTGAGTAAGACATTTAAACGTGTTAACCCTCGCAAGGCTGCAGGGACAGACGGCATCCCCAGCCGCGCCCTCAGAGCATGCGCAGACCAGCTGGCTGGTGTGTTTACGGACATATTCAATCAATCCCTGTTCCCAAGAAAGCTAAGGTAACTGAGCTAAATGACTACTTCCCCGTAACACTCACTTCCATCATCATGAAGTGCTTTGAAGTGCTTTGAGAGACTAGTCAAGGACCATATCACCTCCACCCTACCTGACACCCTAGACCCACTCCAATTTGCTTACCGCCCAAATAGGTCCACAGACGATGCAATCTCAACCACACTGCACACTGCCCTAACCCATCTGGACAAGAGGAATACCTATGTGAGAATGCTGTTCATCGAGTACAGCTCGGCATTTAACACCATAGTACCCTCCAAGCTGATCCTGATCCTGATCCTCAACACTGGGGCCCCACAAGGGTGCGTTCTGAGCCCTCTCCTGTACTCCCTGTTCACCCACGACTGCGTGGCCACGCACGCCTCCAACTCAATCATCGAGTTTGCGGACGACACAACAGTGGTAGGCTTGATTACCAACAACGACGAGACGGCCTACAGGGAGGAGGTGAGGGCCCTCGGAGTGTGGTGTCAGGAAAATAACCTCACACTCAACGTCAACAAAACTAAGAAGATGATTGTGGACTTCAGGAAACAGCAGAGGGAACACCCCCCTATCCACATCGATGGAACAGTAGTGGAGAGGGTAGCAAGTTTTAAGTTCCTCGGCATACACATCACAGATAAACTGAATTGGTCCACCCACAGACAGCATTGTGAAGAAGGCGCAGCAGCGCCTCTTCAACCTCAGGAGGTTGAAGAAATTCGGCTTGTCACCAAAAGCACTCGCAAACTTCTACAGATGCACAATCGAGAGCATCCTGGCGGGCTGTATCACCGCCTGGTACGGCAACTGCTCCGCCCTCAACCGTAAGGCTCTCCAGAGGGTAGTGAGGTCTGCACAACGCATCACCGGGGGCAAACTACCTGCCCTCCAGGACACCTACACCACCCGATGTTACAGGAAGGCCATAAAGATCATCAAGGACAACAACCACCCGAGCCACTGCCTGTTCACCCCGCTATCATCCAGAAGGCGAGGTCAGTACAGATGCATCAAAGCTGGGACCGAGAGACTGAAAAACAGCTTCTATCTCAAGGCCATCAGACTGTTAAACAGCCACCACTAACATTGAGTGGCTGCTGCCAACACACTGACTCAAATCCAGCCACTTTAATAATGGGAATGGATGGGAAATGATGTAAAATATATCACTAGCCACTTTAAACAATGCTACCTTATATAATGTTTACATACCCTACATTATTAATCTCATATGAATATGTATATACTGTACTCTATATCATCTACTGCATCCTTATGTAATACATGTATCACTAGCCACTTTAACTATGCCACTTTGTTTACATACTATCTCATATGTATATACCACCATCTACTGCATCCTTATGTAATACATGTATCACTAGCCATCTATGCCACTTTGTCTATACTCATCTCATATGTATATACTGCACTCAATATCATCTACTGCATCCTTATGTAATACATGTATCACTAGCCACTTTAACTATGCCACTTTGTTTACATACTCATCTCATATGTATATACTGTACTCGATATCATCTACTGCATCCTTATGTAATACATGTATCACTAGCCACTTTAACTATGCCACTTTGTTTACATACTCATCTCATATGTATATACTGTACTCGATACCACCTACTGTATGCCGCTCTGTACCATCACTCATTTATATATCTTGATGTACATATTCTTTATCCCTTTACACTTGTGTGTATAAGGTAGTAGTTTTGGAATTGTTAGTTTGATTACCCGTTGGTTATTACTGCATTATCGGAACGAGAAGCACAAGCATTTCGCTACACTCGCATTAACATCTGCTGACCATGTGTATGTGACAAATAACATTTGATTTGATTTGATTTGTCGGCGTATGAAACTAATTTCATCACGGACAATTTTAGCATTTGAACTAATTACTAGTTTTCAGCGATTTTACAACTACTTAGCATGTTAGCTAACCCTAACCTTACCCCTTTTAGCTAACCCTTCCCCTAACCTTACCCCTTTTAGCTAACCCTTCCCCTAACCTTACCCCTTTTAGCTAACCCTTCCCCTAACCTTACCCCTTTTAGCTAACCCTTCCCCTAACCTTACCCCTTTTAGCTAACCCTTCCCCTAACCTTACCCCTTTTAGCTAACCCTTCCCCTAACCTTACCCCTTTTAGCTAACCCTTCCCCTAACCTTACCCCTTTTAGCTAACCCTTCCCCTAACCTTACCCCTTTTAGCTAACCCTTCCCCTAACCTTACCCCTTTTAGCTAACCCTTCCCCTAACCTTACCCCTTTTAGCTAACCCTTCCCCTAACCTTACCCCTTTTAGCTAACCCTTCCCCTAACCTTTAAACTTTAACCTAACTACTAAATGTAACCCTAATCTTAACCCCAACCCCTAGCAACATATTGTACGATTTGCAAATTCGTAACATATAAAACACATTTTCATTCGTAACATATAATAGGAAATGTGTGATTGACATCCACAAATGAATACATACAGTACCATACGAAATGTAATATGCCACACAAAATTGAGTGTCTCAGATTTATGTAGAGAAAAATAAGAAATGCTTTGAGACCAGGTTGCACTCACAGATAGACACAGCGTGTGATCAAGTCCTCTGCCCTGAGACTGCGGCTGGAGAGAGCAGGCTTGTCATAATGGGCCAGACCTCCTGAGTGGTGCGGCGGCCTCAAGCACTACATCGCCGGTTTGATCCCAGGCTATATCACAGCCGGCCGTGACCGGGAGACCCACGAGGCGGTGCACAATTGGCCCAGGGTCGTCCGGGTTAGTGAAGGGTTTGGCCGGCCGGGATTTCCTTATCCCATCGTGCTCTAGCGACTCCTTGTTGTGGGCTGGCCACCTGCAAGCTAACTTTGTTCACCAGTTGTACAGTGTTTCCTCCGACACATCAGTGTGGCTTGGCAGTGTTGTGTTTCGGAGGAAGCATGGCTCTCGACCTTCCCCTCTCTCCGCACGGGAGCTCAGAGCAGCTTGGGCTCAAGCAATGCAGTTCCAGTCACCTTGATTACTGAACACATTGTAAACTAGTGAGGACAATCTGCATGGTTGACTTCATGATAATTATAGTGATAAGTACAATAATGAGCCTCATAAAATCACTGACAAAACAAGTACATTGTTTACTTCAAAACAGTACAAACAGCCCAAAATCAATCAAACTGGACAAAGGGATTGATTCAATCCGGACCGTGGAAGATCCACGTGATTGACATTTAAAGGAAATTTTTCCGATTGAGGTGACGTTTACTGTGAATGCAGTCTCGGCTGAACTCGGGAACATTGCCTTTAAATGTCAATACTACTACGCCGCAGATCTTCCATGGCCCCGATTGAATCTCGGCCAAAGTGTGCTGCTCATATTATGTTGTGTTTGTGAAATAGCTAAACTCAGCAAAAAAAAGAAATGTCCTTTCACTGTCAACTGTGTTTATGTCCAGCAAACTTAACATGTGTAAATATTTGTATGAGCATCACAAGATTCCACAACTGAGACATAAACTGAACAAGTTCCACAGACATGTGACTAACAGAAATGTAATAATGTGTTCCTGAACAAAGGAGGGGTCAAAATCAAAAGTAACAGTCAGTATCTGGTGTGGCCACTAGCTGCATTAAGTACTGCAGTGCATCTCCTCATGGACTGCACCAGATTTGCCAGTTCTTGCTGTGAGATGTTAGCCCACTCTTCCACCTAGGCACCTGTAGGTTCCCGGACATTTCTGGGGGGAATGGCCCGAGCCCTCACACTCCGATCCAACAGGTCCCAGACGTGCTCAATGGGATTGAGATCCGGGCTCTTCACTGGCCATGGCGGAACACTGACATTCCTGTCTTGCAGGAAATCACTCACAGAACGAGCAGTATGGCTGGTGGCATTGTCATGCTGGAGGGTCATGTCAGGATGAGCCTGCAGGAAGGGTACCACATGAGGGAGGAGGTTGTCTTCCCTGTAACGCACAGCGTTGAGATTGCCTGCAATGACAACAAGCTTAGTCCGATAATGCTGACACACCTCCCCAGATCATGACGGACCCTCCACTTCCAAATCGATCCCGCTCCAGAGTACAGGCCTCGGTGTAACGCTCATTCCTTCGATGATAAACGCGAAACCGACCATCACCCCTGGTGAGACAAAACCACAACTCGTCAGTGAAGAGCACTTTTTGCCAGTCCTGTCTGGTCCAGCGACGGTGGGTTTGTGCCCATAGGCGACCTTACAACAGGCCTACAAGCCCTCAGTCCAGCCTCTCTCAGCCTATTGCGAACAGTCTGAGCACTGATGGAGGGATTGTGTGTTCCTGGTGTAACTCGGTTGTTGTTGCCATCCTGTACATCTGTCCCGCAGGTGTGATGTTCGGATGTACCGATCATATGCAGGTGTTGTTACACATGGTCTGGCACTGTGAGGACGATCAGCTGTCCATCCTAGCTCCCAGTAGCGCTGTCTTAGGCATCTCACAGTATGGACACTACAATTTATTGCCCTGGCCACATCTGCAGTCCTCAACCCTCCTTGCAAGCATGCCTAAGGCACGTTCACGCAGATGAGCAGGGAAACTGGGTATCTTTCTTTTGGTGTTTTTCAAGTCAGTAGAAAGGCCTCTTTAGTGTCCTAAGTTTTCATAACTGTGACCTTAATTGCCTACCGTCTGTAAGCTGTTAGTGTGTTAACGACTGTTCCACAGGTGCATGTGCATGAATTGTTTATGGTACATTGAACAAGCATGGGAAACGGTGTTTAAAACCCTTTACAATTAAGATCTGTGAAGTTATTTGGATTTTTACAAATGATCTTTGATAGACAGGGTCCTGAAAAGGGACGTTTCTTCTTTTTGCTGAGTTTACTTGCAGAGAGCATGGTGAAGAAAGTGGTTGAGAGCAACATTCCAGAATCATAGCAGAGAATTCTGTTCCAAATGGGAACAGTTGGAGCTGGACATAGTACTGATTAAAAACATTCCCCACATCACACTCACTCACGCACACGCACACACATACTCCATGAGGACTAGCTCTCCCTGCCAGGAGTGTGTTCATCTAATCATCTCTCCATATGTGCACCATTACTCTCCCTTTTCCTTGGCAAAACACACACACTCCTTGTTCTTTTTACAGAAAGTGATTCCAGCCAGGATTGAAGTTAAACTCACACACACCTAGATACCACACACATTCACAGAGACACACACACACCCGGATAATGCGAGAAAGGGTATTTTCCAAAAAAACAAACATAAACAAGTATTCATTTGAACTATCTTACTATTCAAATGTATTTCAAGTGACTTGAGCTGAGACTCACCAACTAATACTGGACAAAAACTATTATGACAAAAAGCTGAATTGCACCATCGTGTGGTCAAAGATGGTTTTGAAGCAAATATGTTTTGGACATTATGGTTACCAATGCTGGGGATACAGATTAAGCAATTGCTGCTCCCTGGTGGACCTATAGAGTCAACACGACACTGTTTAACCAGACAGTTCTGGAATATATATCAACCCAACCAACCATTATCCAGACCCTGCAAATGTAACAATACATAGGTAATAACATAGGCTTTTCCAGGAATAATGATTACAACCCAATATGACAAAAACATTGAATTATTTAATAATATTTTGCCATACAAAACTTCTGTGCAAATATCTTCTGACAAATACAAAGACAAGGCCTCTTGGTCAATAGAATATTCTGCATGTAAACCTTTCTTATGAATACACTGTAATACTGCAATCTAAAAAAAGTTTTATGAAAAGACTGTCTTAGACTGTTTTATGAAAAGAAACTGATCTAACATTTTTTTTTTTTTTAACTACACAAAATAGCCAGTCCCAAGATTCACAGTCTTGTGTTTAAGTGGTTTTGAACTGGTATATATGCACGTAAATTCATATACATTTATCAAAAGATACCTGTATAAAACTCCAGATACCTAGGAAGGTAAAACCTGTTTTAGAAAAAAATAAAAGATATGTGGAATTTAAACCAACCAAAACCTTCACGTAAAGAGCAGGTTTGTACCTCTCGACAGTATCGGACTAATTGACACATCACAGAAAATGTCAGGATAGTAGACTTTGTACCTTGATAAAAGATAAGGATGCACTTAACATTACAGAGTTGTGTATTATACCAAAGTTAACATGGAAGGCAAGTGCTACCAAGGGTAAACCGACGATTGTCCTCTTTCTGTACGGGCAAAGGGTGCGTCTTTTTAACTAAACAGTTGCATAGCAACAAACACATTCCACGGAGGTGAAATATACTGTATTGTAGCTGCTTCTGTGAGCTGTGTGCTAAAATGTGGAAGGATTTCTCATTCACCCCCCCCGTATTTTATCAAAAGCCTTATATCATTCATTCAGTCTATAGTAGAACATACTTTTTTATATCATGGATTGTTTTGACAAAGAAGTTGTAATGATCGGCATACATTTGTTAGTCCCACTTCTATATATCATCAAAAGACAATACGATTATCCATCAAAGTCTGCATAGCCAATGTAAGAGCCATATTGCATAGCTGAATGTACCAGATATGAGATGATAAGAAAGAGGAGGACAGACATGGACACAGACTGGCGAGAGAAGTACGGCTGGTTTAAACACTGTTCTGATTTGTTCCTAGTAGCTACAGTATATCATTGCATATGAGTTGATAGAACCCTGTATTGAGAACGAGAGAGTGTCTAGTGGAGGCACACATCTGTGGAGGCACACATCTGTGGAGGCACACATCTGTGGAGGCACACATCTGTGGAGGCACACATCTGTGGAGGCACACATCTGTGGAGCCACACATCTGTGGAGGCACACATCTGTGGAGGCACATAGCTGTAGAGGCACACATCTGTGGAGGCACACATCTGTGGAGGCACACATCTGTGGAGGCACACATCTGTGGAGGCACACATCTGTGGAGGCACATAGCTGTGGAGGCACACATCTGTGGAGGCACACATCTGTGGAGGCACATAGCTGTAGAGGCACACATCTGTGGAGGCACACATCTGTGGAGGCACACATCTGTGGAGGCACACATCTGTAGAGGCACATAGCTGTAGAGGCACACATCTGTGGAGGCACACATCTGTGGAGGCACACATCTGTGGAGGCACACATCTGTGGAGGCACACATCTGTGGAGGCACATAGCTGTGGAGATTGAAGCAGAGGGTATGAGTGCTATGTCATTGCATAGCGTTGCGTAGGTAGGGCCTCGTCCCTTCTCCACAGGCCGCTTTGAAGTCAAATCAGAAGTCTTTGAAGTTCACATATCCCTAGAGGGGGGCTTAGCCTCCTGGAGGAGAGAGGTGCACTGTAGGGATGCCAGCCAGGCAGATGTGCTGACACAGGCTCAACTGCATATAAAGCCCTACTGACGACACAACCGGGGACACCCGCTGCTTCAGTACGGGGCCCCTCCAGTCCAAGCAACAACACACCCTGCTTCAGTACAGGGCCCCTCCAGTCCAAGCAACAACACGCCCTCCTTCAGTACAGGGCCCCTCCAGTCCAAGCAACAACACACCCTGCTGCAGTACATATTGTAGCTACCAGAAGGGCTCCGTGCAGCTCGGACTTCCGCCAAAATCATTCTGACGTCAACGGGAGTCTTGGAAGATTTATTGACGTCAATGGGAGGTTATTCACAATGATGTCCGAGTGATAGAGTCATTATATTGACAGGTGTGTTATTGTTGACCTACTCTGAGCTTAGAAATCCCGGTGTCCAGGCAGGCAAACGGAGTAGCATCACTAAAAAGTCTATCAAGGCAGTTTGAGTTTCAGAGTAGGGGGCAGGACACGCTTGATGTCTCTTTTGAATATAAATCTTTGCATCTCGTTCATTCAGGATTTACGTGCATGTATTTACAAGTAAAAGTAGAAAGTTGAAACAATTATTATAATAACTTTCTTACAAAAAAAAAAAAGAAACAAAAACCATCAAATCAACCAGGTGATATATAGTACAGGTATGCAGTGTATTTACAGGTCTGCAGTGATGACTGATTCACTATACATGAGTCTGTTGGCGTCGGCCAGCAGCGCGGACGTCTGTGAGGGGTCCATCTGTTGCAAAGCCTTCTGGGACATGTGTCCGTACACCTGCATGGTCCCGCCCCCTGGCAGGGCGGATATTGCCACGCAGTGTGACAGCAGAGGCGTGTTCGCATCCTGATTGGACCCCGTGGAGGGCACGCTTGTCACGTGACCGGTGCTGGTGGAGCCGCTAGCGCTGCTGGGAGATCTGCTCTTGGGCGGGGGGAGGTGCTGCACCACCCTGGGGGGGCCCTGGGCCTGAAAGTGGGCCGCAGGGAAGGCAGCGTAGCCTGGGGGGATGGGGTACCCGTTGACAGGGATGAAGCGTTGGTGTTGGTTCTGGGCCATGGGCGCTCCATGGGTCATAGGGGTCCAGCCTGCCATCTGGTGGCCTGGATGACCTTGCGCAGGCATCCCCTGGGCCGGGTAGAGGTAACCTGCAGCGGCGGTATAGCGCGGGTTGCTGAGATTACTGACCGGACTGGCGCTCAACGAGGTGGTCTGAGTTGTGGCGTTGCCCCCGCCTCCTGATGGAGTACTAGAACTAGCGTGGGATGACAGCCCCTCCCAGGCCCTCAGACGGCCATGGATATCTTTGAAACGTGGTCTTCTCGTCGGGCCCTCCTGCCAGCACTCTGTCATCAGGCCGAAGACCCTGGGGGGGCAGTCCTCTGGGCAGGGCAGCAGCTGACGTTTCCTCACCATCTCCATGACCTCCTGGTTACTGAAGCCGTAGTAGGGCTGCAGGCCGTAGCTGAAGATCTCCCAAAGCACCACACCAAACGCCCAGATGTCTGACTCCGACGTGAACTTCCCATAGGCAATGGACTCTGGAGGCATCCAGCGGATAGGGAATAAAGCGTTGGGCTGGACCCTGGAATAATAATAATACAGTTATTTATAAAGAAATAAAAAATACTTGTAAATACCAAAAATTACTTTATATACAAGATTAATCAAAATCAGGGGGAACGTAAAAGCAGACTAAACATAACAGCAATGACAAACTAACCAGGTGAGTACACTAAACATAACAGCAATGTCAAACTAACCAGGTGAGTACACTAAACATAACAGCAATGACAAACTAACCAGGTGAGTACACTAAACATAACAACAATGACAAACTAACCAGGTGAGTACACTAAACATAACAGCAATGACAAACTAACCAGGTGAGTACACTAAACATAACAGCAATGACAAACTAACCAGGTGAGTACACTAAACATAACAGCAATGACAAACTAACCAGATGAGTACACTAAACATAACAGCAATGACAAACTAACCAGGTGAGTACACTAAACATAACAGCAATGACAAACTAACCAGGTGAGTACACTAAACATAACAGCAATGACAAACTAACCAGGTGACTACACTAAACATAACAGCACTGACAAACTAACGAGGTGAGTACACTAAACATAACAGCAATGACAAACTAACCAGGTGAGTACACTAAACATAACAGCAATGACAAACTAACCAGGTGAGTACACTAAACATAACAGCACTGACAAACTAACCAGGTGAGTACACTAAACATAACAGCAATGACAAACTAACCAGGTGAGTGAGTACTAAACATAACAGCAATGACAAACTAACCAGGTGAGTACACTAAACATAACAGCAATGACAAACTAACCAGGTGAGTACACTAAACATAACAGCAATGACAAACTAACCAGGTGAGTACACTAAACATAACAGCAATGACAAACTAACCAGGTGAGTACACTAAACATAACAGCAATGACAAACTAACCAGGTGAGTACACTAAACATAACAGCAATGACAAACTAACCAGGTGAGTACACTAAACATAACAGCAATGACAAACTAACCAGGTGAGTACACTAAACATAACAGCAATGACAAACTAACCAGGTGAGTACACTAAACATAACAGCAATGACAAACTAACCAGGTGAGTACACTAAACATAACAGCAATGACAAACTAACCAGGTGAGTACACTAAACATAACAGCACTGACAAACTAACCAGGTGAGTACACTAAACATAACAGCACTGACAAACTAACCAGGTGAGTACACTAAACATAACAGCAATGACTGACAAACTAACCAGGTGAGTACACTAAACATAACAGCAATGACAAACTAACCAGGTGAGTACACTAAACATAACAGCACTGACAAACTAACCAGGTGAGTACACTAAACATAACAGCAATGACAAACTAACCAGGTGAGTACACTAAACATAACAGCACTGACAAACTAACCAGGTGAGTACACTAAACATAACAGCAATGACAAACTAACCAGGTGAGTACACTAAACATAACAGCAATGACAAACTAACCAGGTGAGTACACTAAACATAACAGCACTGACAAACTAACCAGGTGAGTACACTAAACATAACAGCAATGACAAACTAACCAGGTGAGTACACTAAACATAACAGCAATGACAAACTAACCAGGTGAGTACACTAAACATAACAACAATGACAAACTAACCAGGTGAGTACACTAAACATAACAGCAATGACAAACTAACCAGGTGAGTACACTAAACATAACAGCAATGACAAACTAACCAGGTGAGTACACTAAACATAACAGCACTGACAAACTAACCAGGTGAGTACACTAAACATAACAGCACTGACAAACTAACCAGGTGAGTACACTAAACATAACAGCAATGACAAACTAACCAGGTGAGTACACTAAACATAACAGCAATGACAAACTAACCAGGTGAGTACACTAAACATAACAGCAATGACAAACTAACCAGGTGAGTACACTAAACATAACAGCACTGACAAACTAACCAGGTGAGTACACTAAACATAACAGCAATGACAAACTAACCAGGTGAGTACACTAAACATAACAGCACTGACAAACTAACCAGGTGAGTACACTAAACATAACAGCACTGACAAACTAACCAGGTGAGTACACTAAACATAACAGCACTGACAAACTAACCAGGTGAGTACACTAAACATAACAGCACTGACAAACTAACCAGGTGAGTACACTAAACATAACAGCACTGACAAACTAACCAGGTGAGTACACTAAACATAACAGCACTGACAAACTAACCAGGTGAGTACACTAAACATAACAGCACTGACAAACTAACCAGGTGAGTACACTAAACATAACAGCACTGACAAACTAACCAGGTGAGTACACTAAACATAACAGCACTGACAAACTAACCAGGTGAGTACACTAAACATAACAGCAATGACAAACTAACCAGGTGAGTACACTAAACATAACAGCAATGACAAACTAACCAGGTGAGTACACTAAACATAACAGCAATGACAAACTAACCAGGTGAGTACACTAAACATAACAGCAATGACAAACTGACCAGGTGAGTACACTAAACAAAACAGCAATGACAAACTGACCAGGTGAGTACACTAAACATAACAGCAATGACAAACTAACCAGGTGAGTACACTAAACATAACAGCAATGACAAACTAACCAGGTGAGTACACTAAACATAACAGCAATGACAAACTAACCAGGTGAGTACACTAAACATAACAGCAATGACAAACTAACCAGGTGAGTACACTAAACATAACAGCAATGAGCCCCAAAGAAGTGAGCCCCATGCATTGAATGCACTGACTGTAAGATGCTCTGAATAAGAGTGTCTGCTAAATGCCAACACGTTTTCAAAGGTAAATGTAAACATGCCTGTAGTAGTGGGAGGTGTACAGGGGGTCAGGTCTAGGGAGACAGTGAGCCATATACAGTAGCTGTGATAGTCAGAGGCAGGATTGGGGAGTAACCGATTACACGTAATCTGTTGCATGTAATCTGATTACAGAAAACTGTGAATGTAATCTGTTACATGTAATCATAACAGCAATGACAAACTAACCAGGTGAGTAACTAAACATAACAGCAATAAAACTCTGTGAGTACATGTAAACTGAATGAGCAAAAACTGTAAATGTAATCTGTTACATGTAATCTGATGAATAAGTGTCTGTAAATGTAATCTGTTACATGTAATCTGATGACAGAAAACTGTAAATGTAATCTGTTACATGTAATCTGATGACAGAAAACTGTAAATGTAATCTGTTACATGTAATCTGATGACAGAAAACTGTAAATGTAATCTGTTACATGTAATCTGATGACAGAAAACTGTAAATGTAATCTGTTACATGTAATCTGATGACAGAAAACTGTAAATGTAATCTGTTACATGTAATCTGATGACAGAAAACTGTAAATGTAATCTGTTACATGTAATCTGTTACAGAAAACTGTAAATGTAATCTGTTACATTTGAAAAACTAGATGATTATTCCTTGGATTACTTTCAAATTCAGAAAATATGTTTTTGAAGAAGATAATGCATCATGACCCCTTTCTGTTTTCTCAATGAGCATTTCAGCATTGAAAAAAAGGTGCAAGTTTAAGTTTGTTCCACCTGCGCGAGTAATCCTTGGTTTAATTACTTGACTTCCATTTTGTTTTTTTGTTTTTTTTGGTGAGCTCAACGCACTGTTTCTCTAGAGCGAAATCAAATCATTCACGAGATAAATCAAGTCAAGAACTAGTTGCGACGCTGGGCTGAAGGGAGTTGCAGTTTTCACTAAGCAAATATTCAACCAAGTTCAGTGGAGAAACGTGGCAATTGACTACAATGACCATAATCCATTACTGGGTTCGGACAGAGGACAGAGGTGGATACACCTTATGCCTCTTACGTTAGGTAAGAACCACAACACAACAAGGAGAGGGATAGACAAGCATCGACTTTGAAGAACTAGTACAATGATTTAATCAGACAGCTCTGCAACATACTTAGGCAGGCTAGCCTAGCTACATGGGATGACTAGTAAAGTATGGGGAGCACAGAAATAACAGATGGTCTGGCAGGCAGCTTCTGCCTGAGCAGAGATGAGATGATTACTTTAAGAATGACAAATAATAAAGTAATCAACAAAGTAATATACAAAACTGAAATATTTTTATATTTCATAGTAATTTCCTATTTTTCTGTTGATGTCTGCCAAATATTGACCTGAGAGAGACAATGGAATATGTTCAATATGTTCAATGTTTTGGAAATCTAATGCTCACTATTTTTGGCTCTTTAAATAGTCTTTATTTCATAATGTATTTAACGTTTAAAAAAATTATCTACATTTTTCTTTTTTTAAAACATGATTATATTTGTATAATCAAACCGAAACCGAACCGACCTAAAACAGTACTAATCGTTCAGCACTACTGACCACAAGTCAGAGACTACTATGATGACACACCAGATGCTTTTAATCCATAATTTTTGTCTTCCTCTAATGCCTCTTAAAGGGGAAAGTAAGCTAAAAGTAACTGAAAGCAATCAGAATACGTAACTGAGTTTGGGTAATCCAAAGGTTTGGGTAATCCAACTGTAACAGATTACATTTAGAAAGCAACCTGCCCAACCCTGGTTGGAGGTGTAGATCTCTCTGGACAGGCCCAGGTCAGAGATAGGGCTAGTGCTAGGGTTAGGATGTGTACATACCTGTAGTAGTCTGAGGTGTAGATCTCTCTGGACAGGCCCAGGTCAGAGATAGGGCTAGTGCTAGGGTTAGGATGTGTACATACCTGTAGTAGTCTGAGGTGTAGATCTCTCTGGACAGGCCCAGGTCAGAGATAGGGCTAGTGCTAGGGTTAGGATGTGTACATACCTGTAGTAGTCTGAGGTGTAGATCTCTCTGGACAGGCCCAGGTCAGAGATAGGGCTAGTGCTAGGGTTAGGATGTGTACATACCTGTAGTAGTCTGAGGTGTAGATCTCTCTGGACAGGCCCAGGTCAGAGATAGGGCTAGTGCTAGGGTTAGGATGTGTACATACCTGTAGTAGTCTGAGGTGTAGATCTCTCTGGACAGGCCCAGGTCAGATATCTTGACGTGGAGCTGTTCTCCCACCAGGATGTTACGGGCTGCCAGGTCCTTATGGACGAAGAAGTGACTGGCCAGGTACTCCATCCCAGCAGCCACCTAGAATAGAATAGAATTTTCTGAGTAACAGAAATGTATCTCCTGCCTATCTCAACACCACACCACCTCCACACAAGTTCCGAGGCAAAGGGTCTGCTACGGAACAGCGCCCCTGGATGGAGAGCAATTTGTGCAAGTTATGGTAGTTACCTGTAAGGCCAGGTGCAGGAAGTCTCCGTGGTCCAGGCTGGACTTGACGGTCCCGTCCTCGTCGCTACTACAGCCCACATCAGAGTGAGGAGAGCGCATGATGAGGAACTCATGGAGGTCCCCTTGGTTCAGGAACTCAAACAGCATGCAGACAGGCTGTTCCTGGGTCACTACACCCAGCAGACACACCACGTTGGGATGGTGAAGCTCAGCCATGACAGACGCTTCCTAAACAGACCGATAGACTTTATTAACACACAGTGACACATTTCATGTGAAACAGCAGTAGAGTAGGGGGCAGGGGGGCAAGTAGCTGACTAGCCTGATGGTCCGGGGGTAGGAGCTATTGGCCAGTCTTACAATTTTTGCCATGATGCTCCTATACTGCCTGCATCTGAGTGACGGAAACGGGGCTCGGGCGGCTGGGGTCCCCGATGATCTTCTTGGCCTACCTGCAGGTGTCCTGGAGGGCAGGCAGGCGGGCGGAGTTGCCGCACCAGGCTGTGATGCAGCCAGACAGTACGCTCTCGATGGTGCTCCTGTAGAACACCGTTAGGGCCCTGTCGTTCTGTAATCCGTGATGGTCAGGAGCCCCTGCCACATCGTGTCCAACCCACTGAATTGCTTCTCCACTTCATCCCTGTACATGTGTTTCGCCATGTTGATCGGTGTGAGTAGGTCGTAATGGTTCTGTTCAACTATTGTCCCCGGTCACCTTGCCACGTTTATAAGCAGCGTACCCCTCCTTCAGTTTCGGGTAAGTTTTGAAAGTCACCATCAGTATCACATCATCTATGCATTTAACAAAATAAACCTGTGACTGAATCGACATAATCATTGGTGTTTTCCACAGGGGCGACCCGGGAAACATATCCCAGTCCACGTGATCAAAACACGGTCTTGGACCGTGTATTCTCATTGGTCGGAGCAACGCTGTACAGACCGGAACCCCGGAACTTCCCTCTTGAATCTTTGTTTTTTAGGCAGGGATAAGCAAAATGGCATCAGGGTCAGGTTTACCGAAAGGAGGACGAGAGACGGCCTTATACCTGTGTCTAAAAGACGTGTAGTGGTGGTCAAGCGTGGCATTTCTGCGAGTAGGACAGTCAATGTGATGGTAATAATTTGGGAGTGTAACAGAATAACTTTACGTCCGTCCCCTCGCCCATACCCGGGCGCGAACCAGGGACCCTCTGCACACATCGACAACAGTCACCCTCGAAGCATCGTTACCCATCGCTCCACAAAAGCCGCGGCCCTTGCAGAGCAAGGGTAACTACTACTTCAAGGTCTCAGAGCTAGTGACGTAACTGATTGAAACGCTATTTAGCGCGCACCGCGAACTAAGCTAGCCGTTTCACATCCGTTACAGGAGCACGGACCTCAAACTACTTTTGTTCCACCGTCTCCGGGAAATCGGGAAGGTCGTGTGGACAGCGAGCACCCAGCTATTCATGTTCCAATAGTTCTGCCAGGCTGTACAAAGTAATGCACGAAAAAAACGTAAAAATAACAAATTAAAAAAGAATGTTGAAACCTGCATTGTTTAATAGGGGCCTCGGAGCGAGGCGCCATCTCAGCCAAGGAAAAATAAGAATCAATCAAAGATAGCATCAATGAACATTACAATACAATGTCATCAATATTAACATGCCTGTTGGAATTCACCCCACTGGCCAGGGCTGGAGTAGTCCTTCAGGGTCTTGATGGCAACCAGCTGGGCTTGCTCCATACCAGGCAGGTACAGGTGGCCCTTGTAGATCTTACCAAATGCACATTCACCTAGCTCCTCCATGAACCGCACTGCAGAGAGGGGGAGCTCCTTGGTCTTACTCTGGAGAAAGAGAGAGAGGTGAGGGAGGATGGAGGGAGAGAAAGAGAGAGAAGGAGTGAAAGGGAGAAGAAAGAGAGAGGGGAAAAATGGAAGGGGCGAGAGAGGGGACAGAGAAGGGGAAGAGAGGTTACATGCTGACCACACCGCTCGTGTTACGTGCGGAAACGTTGCAAAATAAATGTACACATACATGCTATTTCATTTGATCCAAACTGAACGCACGCGTCAATGAGTGTCTGTTTATACGCGTGACGCGCTGCAAGTCCCGACTCTCCCTTCTCCTCATTGGTTTTTAGGAGCATATACCCACGTTGGTGATCGAAAGCTGAACTGAGGTCCACACTCCAGTCCAGTTGGTTGTGGTAATGCACCTTAAAGTTGGTTTGCCAACCACCATATAAAGCCCACAGAAGAAGAAGACGAAGAAGAAGACTGAATGAGGAGAGATTACTAGAAACGAAGTTTCCTCTTTTATCTGTGGGGTTATTGTTGGAGTAGAGAACACACGATTGTGCGATTCAAAATGGATCCAGGAAACGAATAGCAACCCAATGTTTATATATCAGGACAAATTAGTTAGTAACAGCAGGCTATTTAGCTAAATGTCCATTCATGTTTTGCGTGTTTTTCGACCTGTCCACAAACTAATACAGTTGGCTCATGCCTGGTCTGGTCAGCATGTTAATTAAGTGCTGAAATTTCAATTCAGCTCAACATACTCAACACCCATAATTATCTCGGTATGGGTTTGTACGGACCGACATCAAAACTTAACAGCTCACAATTGCTGCTAGTTATAATTGTAGGTAGGCAAAGTGCCTGATATAACTGTGTGTGTGTGTGTGTGTGTGTGCGCGTACACACTTGTGTTATCGCCTAGGGACATCATAATTACCGATTATTCTCGTACTGTATCCATTATCTCCTTTCTTCAGCTCAAGTCGTCAACAAATCCCTTAAACCCCAGACACAAAATACATAAGCGCACCAACACTCTACCAACCTAAATAACAATAAACTGACAGGTTGGTGCCGATTTGAGAAATTGCCGGTAATTAATTTTCTCCAGAATTATTAAAGCGGAATGAAGTGGCCCAGTAATAACAGAAGAAGGTAAACGTTTGGTTTAAGGGATGACAGACATGGGTAATTATCTATCCAGCTTTGGACTGAACCATGAGAAACAGAGGGGAAGCCAAGAGGGCCAGCCAGTTGCATGGTTATGAATTTGAATGCAGAACACTCATAATCCCCCCTCTCTCAAAACAAATATGTATGGACCAAACTCCACAATTACTCGACTTGTACAACACGTAGAGCAATCTTCACATCACATGTTCTAAATCAGGATCAGATTCCATATCTATTCCAGTCAATTCAGAAAGTAAACCAAATTCCAATTCCACATTTTCCTGATTGAAAAACCTTGAAGAGAATTGTCATTGCAGTGTACTTCCTGGATTGAATGGAATTGGCCCCAAGCCTTGTTCATCTTCAGTCATGAGTCAGATGCACTACAGTAAAGGGGACTTCACCATTTTATCTTTCTAATTCAACATAGTCTTTGAAGTTTTAGGTTCCATAACCTTTCATATTGTCTTGTCATCCCAACAGCCTTCAGATAGCCTCTTCTGTCCTACAGTCTCATATCTCTGAGCTGTCCAGGTGATCTTACAGGGAGGAGGGGGGGGGGGTTACAGGGGGGCTCACAGCTCAGTCAGGACAGACAGAGATAAAAGGTGAAGAGAGGAGGCGATGAGAGATTCCAGGAACTCCCAAATAAGAAATTAAATTCCTGACAGAGGCCACAGTCAGCTGGGGGGAGGGGGGAGGGGGGGGATTCTGCTGGGGAAGGGGAAGGGGAGGAGTGTTTGGGGGAGGGGGCTGGTTAGCAGTGGAATGGTGAATAGGGGATGTTACTGTTATGATGAAAAGGGGGACAGATGTTTTTGGTTTGGGTTACTCCCTCCCGCGGACAAACCAGGCTCCTCCGTGGAGCGCAAAAATGCAGGGGCCGCGCTGCGCCACCGTCCCGAACAACGACTCCCCGGGTGACCCTGGACCAAGGCCCGATGGCTTACGGTGACACTGATGAGGATGACATGAGCAGTGGGGCAGATGTTTTTCGTACTGTGACAAAAGAACACAGTCTGCCTCGGGACAGGAATGCGTGTGTGCGTGCGCGTGTTGACGTGCGTGTGTGACGGGGCCCACAACACAGCACTGTCTAATACACCGAGCCAGCCCACAGCTGTAGCGTGGACGGGGCCCACAACACAGTCTAATACACCGAGCCAGCCCACAGCTGTAGCGTGGACGGGGCCCACAACACAGTCTAATACACCGAGCCAGCCCACAGCTGTAGCGTGGACGGGGCCCACAACACTGTCTAATACACCGAGCCAGCCCACAGCTGTAGCGTGGACGGGGCCCACAACACAGTCTAATATACCGAGCCAGCCCACAGCTGTAGCGTGGACGGGGCCCACAACACAGTCTAATACACCGAGCCAGCCCACAGCTGTAGCGTGGACGGGGCCCACAACACAGTCTAATACACCGAGCCAGCCCACAGCTGTAGCGTGGACGGGGCCCACAACACTGTCTAATACACCGAGCCAGCCCACAGCTGTAGCGTGGACGGGGCCCACAACACTGTCTAATACACCGAGCCAGCCCACAGCTGTAGCGTGGACGGGGCCCACAACACAGTCTAATACACCGAGCCAGCCCACAGCTGTAGCGTGGGGGGCCCACAACACTGTCTAATACACCGAGCCAGCCCACAGCTGTAGCGTGGACGGGGCCCACAACACAGTCTAATACACCGAGCCAGCCCACAGCTGTAGCGTGGACTGTCTAATACACCGAGCCAACCCACAGCTGTAGCGTGGACGGGGCCCACAACACAGTCTAATACACCGAGCCAGCCCACAGCTGTAGCGTGGACGGGGACCACAACACAGTCTAATACACCGAGCCAGCCCACAGCTGTAGCGTGGACGGGGCCCACAACACAGTCTAATACACCGAGCCAGCCCACAGCTGTAGCGTGGACGGGGCCCACAACACAGTCTAATACACCGAGCCAGCCCACAGCTGTAGCGTGGACGGGGCCCACAACACAGTCTAATACACCGAGCCAGCCCACAGCTGTAGCATGGACGGGGCCCACAACACAGTCTAATACACCGAGCCAGCCCACAGCTGTAGCGTGGACAGGGCCCACAACACAGTCTAATACACCGAGCCAGCCCACAGCTGTAGCATGGACGGGGCCCACAACACAGTCTAATACACCGAGCCAGCCCACAGCTGTAGCGTGGACGGGGCCCACAACACAGTCTAATACACCGAGCCAGCCCACAGCTGTAGCATGGACGGGGCCCACAACACAGTCTAATACACCGCCAGCCCACAGCTGTAGCATGGACACAACACAGTCTAATACACCGAGCCAGCCCACAGCTGTAGCGTGGACGGGGCCCACAACACAGTCTAATACACCGAGCCAGCCCACAGCTGTAGCGTGGACGGGGCCCACAACACAGTCTAATACACCGAGCCAGCCCACAGCTGTAGCGTGGACGGGGCCCACAACACAGTCTAATACACCGAGCCAGCCCACAGCTGTAGCGTGGACGGGGCCCACAACGCAGTCTAATACACCGAGCCAGCCCACAGCTGTAGCGTGGACGGGGCCCACAACACTGTCTAATACACCGAGCCAGCCCAGCTGTAGCCAGCCCCACAGCTGTACGTGGTCGGGGCCCACAACACAGTCTAATACACCGAGCCAGCCCACA
Source organism: Oncorhynchus keta (assembly GCF_023373465.1). Taxonomy (NCBI): domain Eukaryota; kingdom Metazoa; phylum Chordata; class Actinopteri; order Salmoniformes; family Salmonidae; genus Oncorhynchus; species Oncorhynchus keta. The sequence goes on from NC_068446.1 coordinate 5,408,278, forward strand.
GCTGTAGCGTGGACGGGGACCACAACACAGTCTAATACACCGAGCCAGCCCACAGCTGTAGCGTGGACGGGGCCCACAACACAGTCTAATACACCGAGCCAGCCCACAGCTGTAGCAGCCCACAGCTGAGCCAGCCCACAGCTGTAGCGTGGACGGGGCCCACAACACAGTCTAATACACCGAGCCAGCCCACAGCTGTAGCGTGGACGGGGCCCACAACACAGTCTAATACACCGAGCCAGCCCACAGCTGTAATAACACAGTCTAATACACCGAGCCAGCCCACAGCTGTAGCTTGGACGTCTAATACACCGAGCCAGCCCACAGCTGTAGCATGGACGGGGCCCACAACACAGTCTAATACACCGAGCCAGCCCACAGCTGTAGCGTGGACGGGGCCCACAACACAGTCTAATACACCGAGCCAGCCCACAGCTGTAGCGTGGACGGGGCCCACAACACAGTCTAATACACCGAGCCAGCCCACAGCTGTAGCGTGGACGGGGCCCACAACACAGTCTAATACACCGAGCCAGCCCACAGCTGTAGCGTGGACGGGGCCCACAACACAGTCTAATACACCGAGCCAGCCCACAGCTGTAGCGTGGACGGGGCCCACAACACAGTCTAATACACCGAGCCAGGCCACAGCTGTAGCGTGGACGGGGCCCACAACACAGTCTAATACACAGAGCCAGCCCACAGCTGTAGCATGGACGGGGCCCACAACACTGTCTAATACACCGAGCCAGCCCACAGCTGTAACGTGGACGGGGCCCACAACACAGTCTAATACACCGAGCCAGCCCACAGCTGTAGCGTGGACGGGGCCCACAACACTGTCTAATACACCGAGCCAGCCCACAGCTGTAGCATGGACGGGGCCCACAACACTGTCTAATACACCGAGCCAGCCCACAGCTGTAACGTGGACGTGGCCAGCCCACAGCTGGCGTGGACCCCACAACACAGTCTAATACACCGAGCCAGCCCACAGCTGTAGCGTGGACGGGGCCCACAACACAGTCTAATACACCGAGCCAGCCCACAGCTGTAGCATGGACGGGGCCCACAGCACAGTCTAATACACCGAGCCAGCCCACAGCTGTAGCATGGACGGGGCCCACAACACAGTCTAATACACCGAGCCAGCCCACAGGCGTAGCTTGGACGGGGCCCACAACACAGTCTAATACACCGAGCCAGCCCACAGCTGTAGCGTGGGCGGGGCCCACAACACAGTCTAATACACCGAGCCAGCCCACAGCTGTAGCGTGGACGGGGCCCACAACGCAGTCTAATACACCGAGCCAGCCCACAGCTGTAGCGTGGACGGGGCCCACAACACAGTCTAATACACCGAGCCAGGCCACAGCTGTAGCGTGGACGGGGCCCACAACACAGTCTAATACACAGAGCCAGCCCACAGCTGTAGCATGGACGGGGCCCACAACACTGTCTAATACACCGAGCCAGCCCACAGCTGTAACGTGGACGGGGCCCACAACACAGTCTAATACACCGAGCCAGCCCACAGCTGTAGCATGGACGGGGCCCACAACACAGTCTAATACACCGAGCCAGCCCACAGCTGTAGCGTGGACGGGGCCCACAACACAGTCTAATACACCGAGCCAGCCCACAGCTGTAGCGTGGACGGGGCCCACAACACTGTCTAATACACCGAGCCAGCCCACAGCTGTAACGTGGACGGGGCCCACAACACAGTCTAATACACCGAGCCAGCCCACAGCTGTAGCGTGGACGGGGACCACAACACAGTCTAATACACCGAGCCAGCCCACAGCTGTAGCGTGGACGGGGACCACAACACAGTCTAATACACCGAGCCAGCCCACAGCTGTAGCGTGGACGGGGCCCACAACACAGTCTAATACACCGAGCCAGCCCACAGCTGTAGCGTGGACGGGGCAATAACACTGTGGACGTATGTCGAACTGCATCAGTTTACACCGTAACACATCCAGGATAATCTGCTGAACAGGTTGGAGACAGATATGAACATAGAAAGAATGTTGGGCTGACTGCAGTATGATCCGAAGAAGAATATGAAGTATGCAATACATAGCTGTAAAAACACTGATACTGCTGTCAAACATCACAAAGAACCCCAGTGAGAAGTCGAGAGAAAGAGAGAGAGAAGGAGCTGCAGCTGAACATTCCTCATCCTGCTGAGCTCTGATAGAGATCTTAGGCTCTGGCATGAACGGGGTCACACACGTAGGTAAACACACACACACACGCACACACACACACACACACACACACACACACACACACACACACACACACACACACACACACACACACACACACACACACACACACACACACACACACACACACACACAAAAGTGCACTCACGTCCGCACGCACGCAATAAAAATACGCACGCACACACGCATGAAATACTTAATTTGAATCCACCAATCAAATTGACAACAAAAAAAAGGATCCCAGCATTTCAAAAGTCCCTGTTTGTATTGCACTGTAAAAGGTACAGAAAGCACTTCCTTCTCCAAACAGCGAGGCTGAAAACAGAGCAGTACCTCGCCAATCGCTTTTGCCCTAGTTTTTTGGTCAGGCCCACAATCTGGAGGCCACGCACCGCAAGGCTGTGTACGTGGCCAAGACTGCCGTCTAACAGCGCCACCAGCTTGCCCCTCCACCCCAGGCTGTCCGAGCGTGCCACGAGCGGATGGTACTTAAGCGGCTTCTTGGCAAAGGCCTGCTCCGTGTAGCCGTCCAATGAGCAGCCCACTGCCACAATGAGCACCTCCCCCCAACAACAACAATATCTGCCGTATCAGGAAAAGTCATCGTCGTCAACATCCAACCAGCTTCCCCTTCACACGAGGATGTTTACGCGTGCTGTTGGTGAGACACACACACACACACACACACACACACACACACACACACACACACACACACACACACACACACACACACACACACACACACACACACACAATAGAGCTTTTCCATACTTCTGCAGTGTTTGTCTTCGGGAGTCATAATAGCATACTTCAGAGGGAGTCAAAACACTGGCCCGAACCCTGTGTCTTTGAACTGGGCTGGGCCGGAGCATGCTGGGGTGAGAGGGCTGTGTGTGTGTTTGTGTGTGTGTGTTTCAGCAGTATGGGGGCTGTCGCTGCTGCCGTGTAGTTGGAGGAATGCAGGGAGGCAGCAGAAACAATAATGCTAGTGCAGTGATGCTGGGGTGATGCTGTGGTGGGGTGACTGGTTCCTGGATCTGGGCTTGGGGAGATTGTCTCCACTGGACGAGGCCCTACGAACCTGATCTGAGAGACGGACGGTAAACTGACTCCACCTGCTTACAAAAACGAATACAAACTCCCTAAAACAAAGAAGAGGGCCTCCCGAGTGGCGCAGAGGTCTAAGAAACCGCATTGCAGTGCTTGAGGCGTCACTACAGACCCGGGTTCGATCCCAGGCTGTATCACACTCGGCCGTGGACCGGGAGACCCCTGAGGCGGCGCACAATTGACCCAGCGTTGTCCAGATTAGGGGATTTCCTTGTCCCGTCGCGCTCTAGCGACTCGCTGTGGCGGGCTGGACGCCTGCAAGCTGACTTCGGTTGCAGGCTGGAAGGTGTTTCCTCTGACAGGTGCAGCTGGCTTCCGGGTTATGCGAGCCGTGCGGCTTGGCAGAGCCGTGCGGCTTGGCAGGGTCATGTTTCCGAGGATGCATCTCTCTCTCTCTCTCTCTCGTCCGTAGGGAAGTTGCAGCGATGGGACAAGACTGTAACTACCAATTTGCTATCACAAAAATGGGAAGAGGAGCAGGAGGGAGGAAAGGATGTCATCGACCACTAGAGGATGAGAGAGAGAGAGAGATCCTACCCACTCTGCCTCACTTTAACATCCACAACACATAACTCTGTCTCATGGACTGGATTCCTTGCTTTTCACTCGTTCTCCACCTCCAACATTGAGTCTTAGTGACATTCTCCCACTCACATGTAGTGCTGTAAACAGGGTGCCACTCAGCAGGCCTTTACCCATAAAACCTATTTAGCCGAGATATGTAGGTGTCATGGCCCTGACTCCTCTAACCCTAGTCCTATCACCACCAGGAGAGAGAGACTTGAGTGGGGGTCTCTGGGTCTCTGGCTGGGCCAACAGAGTTCAGGCCCACTGGGACCAGTGTGTGTGGGGGACCGAGAACATTCTGTTTGTGAGTGAGTGAGTGAGTGAGTGAGTGAGTGAGTGAGTGAGTGAGTGAGTGAGTGAGTGAGAGTGAGAGAGAGAGAGAGAGAGAGAGAGAGAGAGAGAGAGAGAGAGAGAGAGAGACAGAGAGACAGAGAGACAGAGAGAGAGAGACACAGAGACAGAGAGAGAGAGAGAGAGAGAGAGAGAGAGAGAGAGAGAGAGATAGAGAGAGACAGAGAGAGAGAGACAGAGAGAGAGAGACAGAGAGAGAGAGAGAGAGAGAGAGAGAGAGAGAGAGAGAGAGAGAGAGAGAGAGAGAGAGAGAGAGAGAGAGACACACAGAGACAGAGAGAGAGAGAGAGAGAGACACAGAGACAGAGAGAGAGAGAGAGAGAGACAGAGACAGAGAGAGAGATAGAGAGAGACAGAGAGAGAGAGACAGAGAGAGAGAGAGAGAGAGAGTGAGTGTGCACATGCTGTGTGTGTTCTGTGTTGGAGAGTGCACATAGTGTGAGCTGTGTGTGTTCTGTGTTGGAGTGTGCACATAGTGTGAGCTGTGTGTGGACTGAGTGGACCATAAGAGGGTGAGGAGTATGGGACTAGAGATGGTGCCAGCTAAATGTTGTACCTTGGGTTTGTAGTTGGTGAGCATGGACATCTCAACATTCTGTCCTCTGACAGGTTTGGGCTGTCGGGGCGCCGGGGGTCGGGCAGCCTTCTGGTTGTTACGACACACACAGATGAAGAAGAAGAGGGCAATGGCCAGAGGGATGGCTACGCTCGGGACCAGGATGTAAAGAATCTCCATGTTACTGCCCCCACGGTTCTCCTTATAATCTTCACGGGACATAGATAACACAGGGTTAATGTTCGAACTCGATGTTTACTGCCCCGACGCTTCTCTTTCTAGCCCAAACAGCACACTGCAAATAACAATGTGGCGCTGCGATTTAGCGTTAAAACACCCATAACATACAAAGATTTAAAAAATAACAACTAATGTGTCTTTTTTGATAGGTTGCAGCATTGGCTCCCAATAATAAACAAACAGCAACAGACATCAATGAGTTTATAACCCCCTATGTCGCCTTATGTCTCACCGCAGACGGGGATGTCGCACAGCTCCATACGGACTCCCTCGTCCAGGGTGAAACACCATGGTCCCTCCTGCGTGTTGCCGGGGTTACGGCAGTAAGAGTGGCCTCCGCTGAGCTCTGGGTAGCGCAACGCCAGGTAGGTGTGGCTGTGAGGGTACTGAGAGTTCCAGGGCTGGCACTGACGACCCGACTTGGTCTTACTGACCGTCCCACGGTAGGCTGAGCCACTGCCGTTGAAACACTTGTGGTCTGGTTGAAGTACGGGGGACAGAAAACAAGTGTGTGTGTTAGACCACATTGTAGAGCAAAGACGTGCCGGAATGAAGGATATTGCTGTTGTTGTTGGTTGTTGTTTATTGTTGCTGATACTGTACAGTATGTTTGATTAGGATTTGCAGTTGCCTAGCAATACTGTTGGTAGTGGACGACAGTATGTGGATGCCAATGGGTTAGCTATAAAAGCGGATTTAAGATAACAACAGAGACTCTTCTTTATGGGCCACGTACAGACTATTGACAATGGAAGTTTACAATATAGAATGTCTTACTCTTGTTGATGGGCTCGGCCATGGGGATTCCTATCCTCATACAGATCGCAGCCTCTGGGCTGTCGTGTGCTGCCAGGTCCTCACAGTTCGGCAGCTTCAGTCTCTTCAGGATGATGGGGTTGGAACGGGCGATGATGTACTCGGTCTTACACAGGTCATTCTCCAGGATCTCGCATTCGTCCTTGCGGACAGGGAGAGAAGGGGGAGAGGGTTTGAGACTGACACAAAGATTGCAGTAGAAGCAACACAACGTCGTGACACATGCTACTCCAGAAGGTGACCACTACTACTAACCTAAATAGAGATATTTCTCACTTACTAAATGGTATAGTGTGTCCACTTGTCAATGCTAGCAAGTCGAAATATATCCAGCTTTATATTGTGTCACATTGACTGTCTTCAGTCAGTGTGACAAAGCTACATAGACAATTACCTTACACAGGTCCCTGGGCTTGTCTGTCCCAGAGCTGCGGTCACATGTCGGGAAGGCAAAGTGGCACAGTGACGGGATGGCGAACTGGGAGCAGCGGTCCGACAGGTGGCTGGACGTTCCGATCATGGTGAAGGCGGCTGGGTGGGGAAAGTAGCCATGCAGAAGGGAATAAGAAGTCTGAAGTTTAGGTATACATACATGTATAGCTATAGCCCTATAGCAATTTATCAAACTTGGATTTTCTCCACCGAGATCAAGTGTGATCGAGATCAAATATGATCGAGATCAAGTGTGATCGAGATCAAGTATGATCGAGATCAAGTATGACCGAGCTCAAGTATGATCGAGATCAAATGTGATCGAGATCAAGTATGATTGAGATCAAGTATGACAAGATCAAGTATGATCGAGATCAAGTATGATCGAGATCAAGTATGACCGAGATCAAGTATGACAAGCTCAAGTATGATCGAGATCAAGTATGATTGAGATCAAGTATGACCGAGATCAAGTATGACCGAGATCAAGTATGATCGAGATCAAGTATGATCGAGATCAAGTATGACCGAGATCAAGTATGACCGAGATCAAGTATGACCGAGATCAAGTACGATCCAAATCAAGTGTCATATGGGACAGTCGTAACCTTTGGACACGAATAACTCACAGTTCATGTCTGGTCCTGTCGCGTGTATATTTGCTCTAGAGTGCAATCGCAGTTTAGGACAGCAGCCTGTCTGTCTGTATTTACAGGGGCCTGTACAGCCTGTGGTTTACAGGAAAATATAGTATAGCAGCTACATACTCCACATCGTCTCTGGGTTGAGACTGACCACCACAGACAGCCCGGACACACTCGACTATGAACGGACACATAATGTCACCAGGAAAATAAACAGAGCCAGCACGCACGCACGCACGCACACACACACACACACACGTATGAATGCTCTCTCAATCTCTCACACACACACACACACACACACACACACACACACACACACACACACACACACACACACACACACACACACACACACACACACACACACACACACACATATGAATGCTCTCTCAATCTCAAACACACACACACACACACACACACACATACACACAGAGCGATGTTCAGACATGTCTGATGACCTATACTTGGGATACCCAGAAGCAAAGCGTAGACTGCGTGTGTACCATACTGTGACGTTAGCATCCTGAACTCTTATCCTTCTATCAGATATCCTCTCATCATCCTAGCTGACACTGACTCAACCTGGGTCAGATTGGAGCTGGAGAGGATGAGTGTCTGGTTGGTTTACACGAAGGATCAAATCTGGACCATGACCCTTATCCCTGTACACTGATTACACTCACAATACACCCGCATGGGACAGACGGATACGGGACATGCACACACATCACACACAGGGAGGCAGATAGCGTACCTGTGATCTGGGTCTCGATCTCGCCCTGCATCTGCAGGGAGTCGACGAAGATGCTGCGGTTCCCTATGAAGCGAGAACAAGCTACGCCCCTGTACGGCTGGCAAAACCCCTCTTCATCAAAATCATCCCTGTTAGAGAGAGAGGGAGAGAGAGAGAGAGGTAGAAAGTGGGAGAGAGAAATCGATAAGAGGGAATGAATGTACGTTACAGTTCACAGAATGGCCACTAGAGGTCAGCATAGCATGCATTACACTTCATAAGCATGTGGCACAAACACTTCTCTCTCTCTCTCTCTCTCTCTGCACATCTCTTCCCAGCGGAACTTGGGCTGTGACGGTCATGGAATGTTGGATGGCTGACCAGCCAAATGACCGTGGTCACCGTAATAGCAGTTCATTCTAATTCTACATAGGCAAGGTCAACAATATAGGCTGTCTACTGCAGTGCAAGTGTTTGCAGAGCAAGCAGTTGCCTGCAAAAGTGACCCTCAGCAGAATAAAGGGTTGAATACATTTGCCATCAAAAATTTGCACATCCAAGAGGAAAACAATTAGCGGACTAGCAACTCCAAGCAAAGTTTGCAAGTGCATGAGCGTTATTTGGCTGTAGGCGAATCACCCACTGGTAGGCTATTTGCAAGCAATCATGTGTGGATCTATCTGTTTGCTAGCCTGCTAAATTAGCTAGCGAGCTTGCTTCACCAGTAGACAGAGTGTCCAGCATGCTGATCGTGCAAAGAAGTCTGAAATATGGTCCAACTAGCAAGTGTTACACTAGGAAAATATTCTCAGTCCCATTTCATTCAGAAACTCAAGCTAGCAGCGTCAAAACAACTTTGTAACGACAGACCCACTGGTGTCTTCAAATCTGCGTAGGCCCATCGTCAGCTGTCGCACAGACAGGCAGACGCACAGATGGACTGACAGCCTGGAGCCAATTACGAAATGCATTTGTCAGCTGAATTGCAGTGTTTATTCTGTATCACTCAACTCTCATTGATGAGTCTCGTATTGATACAGCGAGACACATCAGGAATGTATTCAGGCCCACATGTTGTTACGTTGCAGCCGTATTGTAAAATGTATGAAAGACACATCTCCCCATAATGACAAAGCAAAAACTTTTTTTTTTAATATTTTTTTTAGAATTTTGGGCAAATTTATCAACAATTCAAATCTGAAATATCACATTTACATAAGTATTCAGACCCTTTACTCAGTACTTTGTTGAAGCACCTTTGGAAGCGTTTACAGCCTCAAGTCTTCTTGGGTATGAAGCTACAAGCTTGGCACATCTGTATCTGGGGAGTTTCTCCCATTCTTCTCTGCAGATCCTCTCAAGGTTTAATGTGGAGCATCGCTGCACAGCTATTTTCAGGTCTCTCCAGAGATGTTCGATCGGGTTCAACTGCGAGCACTGGCTAGGCCACTCAAGGACATTTTGGTGAATGTAACTGTGCTGCTGGAAGCAATTTAATGATGCCTTTTTGCCAATGTTTATTGACACACCATATTCAACGGGTGTTGAGCGTTCCTAAATTCATCAGTTACTCTGCCCTCTGGCACACTCAGGCGAGAGTGCTCTGAAATCGGAGTAGACAGCCAGAGCGAATTTACGAACGCACCCTATGTGTGCTGCTGCTACAGGGAGGACGGCGTTGCCTAGGCGACCGGCGACCGTCTTGTTTGCTACAACACCTTGCTCGTTTCAGAGAGGAGCAACGAAGTTTGTTGTTAAGATTCCATGTTGCCGCAGAAACGGACTCAACCTCAAGAATGCTCGGGTGTCCTGTCTTTACTCAGCTGTTCGTTCCACAACACACAAACACCCCAAAATAATTTCAGGACGTTTTTTATCCATAAATGTTGGTTACACAGTACTACGGTAATTGTGCCAGCAGCTCTAAGTGGAACAGAGAGAAGCGTTTCAGTCCTGCTCTAACAACATTTATCTAAGTGTCCAGTGTCAGCTGATACAGCTTGATGTCTCCGTCCTTCCCAGAGAAGAGATGTGAACTGTATAAAGATATAAAGAGTCGGCCGTTGGGCTTTATTCCTGTTTATGGGAAAAGGATATCATCATGGGCTTTAATACGAAACACATGAAGAGTGGAGAAACTATAACAAGCATGTGTGTGTGTGCGTGTGTGTGTGTGTGTGTGTGTGTGTGTGTGTGTGTGTGTGTGTGTGTGTGTGTGTGTGTGTGTGTGTGTGTGTGTGTGTGTGTGTGTGTGTGTGTGTGTGTGTGTGTGTGTGTGTGTGTGTGTGTGTGTGTGTGTGTGTGTCAGAGTGCATCTGTGAAGGTTAATGTCCAAGTAGGCATTAGCAACTTCATTGTTTCCATCAGATAGGACACAGATAGGACACACACACACGGCCATTTTCACACACACAGAAACAAGGCCATTTTCACACTATGAGCTCATTTAGTCATGTGACTGAAGCCAAGCCAGTTGGAGACCATAGAAGGGCGTATGACATAACTATTATCATATTCTCACAATAAACTCCCTCTCTACATCCTCCTGCTTCAAACCACATTAACCACCCTAGATCATTATGGCTGAGTGTGGCAAATGCCCTAATGCTAACTCATTCAATTCCAGAATCACGCACACACATAAATACACACACAAAAACTGAGGGTAACCCTATCGGTGTCTGGGCTGGGGTGAGTGGCCGAGCGTGGCGGGGTGTGAGTCAGGGGTCAATGGGTCACTTTCTGAGGAGAGTGTTAAGTGTCTCAGAGGCCAAGGTCACCTCTCTACCCTGACCTTTAACCCCCTCCCCATTTATTGACTCAGAATGGGCTATCCAGAAATTGACTCTCTCTCTCACACACACACACACACACACACACACACACACACACACACACACACACACACACACACACACACACACACACACACACACACACACACACACACACACACACACACACACACACACACACACACACACACACACACACAAAAACTGGGCTCTGCTCCAAGATGGGTTTCAATGGGAAATACAATAACATTACATTTATGAGATTAATAAAGGCTTTTCCATACTGTTTTAGTCTAATGTACCCCTTGAGAATGTGGATATACACACACACACACTCAGAAAGAGTGCAAGAGAGAGAGAAATAGAGGATTCCTTTGGCTGAGGTTCGAGTGTGTCGTCGGGAGTGTATCCAGAGCCATGGTGTGTGTGTGTGTGTCGCCGGGGACAACGTGGCCGCACTGAGATGGCTAAATGACAAGGAAGAGTAGGCAACCCTGCTTCCTCCGAGTCCTGCTCTATATCCTGACCCGGAGACAAATTACAACCCTGGCCCGTCCAAAAGACCTCAACCAACATCCCTCGCCCAGAAACTCTGCTCCAAAAGGCTGTAGGTTAAAAAGCCCGGTCCAAAACATTCAAACAAAAATGCTTGGTAGAAGACGTCTCTTCCAAAGTCCACTAACCCCCATCATCTGCTTTCCTCTGAAGGCGGTTGCTGTCTGTGTGGCGTTCCAAATGGCACCCTATTCCCGTATAGGCTCTAGTCAAAAGTAGTGCACTACGTAAAGGATAGGGTGCTATTTGGCACGTATCCCGCATGGTGGGAGGCTGAGTCCATCACAGAATGGGAAGGCAGCTAGTCCCAGTGAGTGTGGTTGCTATTTGGATAAACAGTGTGGATGTTCAGGCCTTTCTGAACATCCAAACTAACACCACACTGTGAAAGGGGCACATCTGTAGTAGTAGTTTATAATGGCTAATTACAGGAAGGGCTTTTCCGTTAAACTGACTGTGTTTGCCTAGGCAACGCTTACATCATGGGTTCTGTCTGAGAGCGAGAGAGAGAGAGCAGTTATAACTATAGGCTAGAACCCCGCAGAGTCTACCACACACACACACGAACACACACGACTTGACATGGACACACACACACACACACACACATAGAAAACACACAGAAACAAAAGCAAACATTGGTTCACTCACATGTTCTTTGTTTTACTTTCTTGTGTACACACACACACACGCGCTCGTACGCCACACACCACGGTTATTATAGTAAACGAAAACAAAAACACGATCTAGTAAACTGAAATGAAATAATGAACAATCCTTTAAAAAAATTAAAACTAGACTGAAACTATTATCTTTGACTCCAAATAAAAACCATCATGAATTATGTTCAGTTTCTTCTAAACTTTGGTCAAAAAATGTAACATGGGTTTCAGTGGTGTTTTCAAGATACTGAATCTGGTGGGTAAATGTGTCCAGGAGATGCCGATGCATCACTATCACTTGCTAACAGGGGGGAAAATGGTAAGGTAGCTAACTTGTTAGTTAAAAGTTAAAGTTAAAACGGATTGGCTGCGGATTCAACTTTTCTGGACCCCTCGTCCCGACAGCTAAAGGTCCAGACAGCTAAAGGTCCCGACAGCTAAAGGTCCCGGCAGCTAAAGGTCCAGACAGCTAAAGGTCCCGACAGCTAAAGGTCCAGACAGCTAAAGGTCCCGACAGCTAAAGGTCCCGACAGCTAAAGGTCCCGACAGCTAAAGGTCCAGACAGCTAAAGGTCCCGACAGCTAAAGGTCCCGACAGCTAAAGGTCCCGACAGCTAAAGGTCCAGACAGCTAAAGGTCCCGACAGCTAAAGGTCCCGACAGCTAAAGGTCCCGACAGCTAAAGGTCCAGACAGCTAAAGCTCCCGACAGCTAAAGGTCCAGACAGCTAAAGGTCCAGACAGCTAAAGGTCCCGACAGCTAAAGGTCCAGACAGCTAAAGGTCCCGACAGCTAAAGGTCCCGACAGCTAAAGGTCCAGACAGCTAAATGTCCCGACAGCTAAAGGTCCCGACAGCTAAAGGTCCAGACAGCTAAAGGTCCCAACAGCTAAAAGTCCCGACAGCTAAAGGTCCAGACAGCTAAAGGTCCCGACATCTAAAGGTCCCGACAGCTAAAGGTCCAGACAGCTAAAGGTCCCGACAGCTAAAGGTGTAGAACCAGGAACAGATATAGCCCTTGGTTCACTCCAGACCTGGCTGCCCTTGACCAGCACACAAACATCTTGTGGCGTACTGCATTAGCACCGAATAGCGCCCGTGATATGCAACTTTTCAGGGAAGTTAGGAACCTATATACACAGGCAGTTAGGAAAGCAAAGGCTAGCTTTTTCAAGACATTTGCATCCTGTAGCACAAACTCCAAAAAGTTCTGGGACACTGTAAAGTCCATGGAGAATAAGAGCACCTCCTCCCAGCTGCCCACTGCACTGAGGCTAGGAAACACTGTCACCACTGATAAATCCACAATAATTGACCATTTCAACAAGCATTTTTCTACGGCTGGCCATGCTTTCCACCTGGCTACCCCTATCCCTGTCAACAGCCCTGCAACCCCAACAGCAACTTGCCTAAACCTCCCCATTTTCTCCTTCACCCAAATCCAGATAGCTGATGTTCTGAAAGAGTTAAAAAATCTGGACCCCTACAAATCAGCTGGGCTAGACAATCTGGACCCTTTCTTTCTAAAATGATCTGCCGCAATTGTTGCAACCCCTATTTACTAGCCTGTTCACCCAAACTGTTACAGACCTATATCTATCCCACCATGCCTTTCCAAGGTCATCGAGAGCCAAGTTAAAAAACAAATCACCGACCATTTCAAATCCCACGGTACCTTCTCCGCTATGCAATCTGGTTTCCGAGCTGGTCATGGATGCACCTCAGCCACGCTCAAGGTTCTAAACGATATCATAACCGCCATCGATAAAAGACATTACTGTGCAGCTGTATTCATCGACCTGGCCAAGGCTTTTGACTCTGTCAATCACCACATTCTTATCGGCAGACTCAACAGCCTTGGTTTCTCAATACTGAATACTTTCCGAATGCACTGTATAGAACGTTACTGTAAACACTGTAGGCTACTTGAAAAACAATGCTGTAGGCTACTTGAAAAACAACGCTGTAGGCTACTTGAAAAACAATGCTGTAGGCTACTTGAAAAACAACGCTGTAGGCTACTTGAAAAACGACACTGTAGGCTACTTGAAGAACAACGCTGTAGGCTACTTGAAAAACAATGCTGTAGGCTACTTGAAAAACAATGCTGTAGGCTACTTGAAAAACAACGCTGTAGGCTACTTGAAAAACAACACTGTAGGCTACTTGAAAAACAACGCTGTAGGCTACTTGAAAAACAACGCTGTAGGCTACTTGAAAAACAACACTGTAGGCTACTTGAAAAACAACGCTGTAGGCTACTTGAAAAAACAGGCTACTTGAAAAACAACACTGTAGACTACTTGAAAAACAACACTGTAGGCTACTTGAAAAACAACGCTGTAGGCTACTGTCAATCACCACATTCTTATCGGCTCAACAGCCTTGGTTTCTCAAAAATACAACACTGTATAGAACGCTAAACACTTGAAAAACAACACTGTAGGCTACTTGAAAAACAACGCTGTAGGCTACTTGAAAACAATGCTGTAGGCTACTTGAAAAACAACGCTGTAGGCTACTTGAAAAACGACACTGTAGGCTACTTGAAGAACAACGCTGTAGGCTACTGCTGTAGGCTACTTGAAAACAACACTGTAGGCTACTTGAAAAACAACGCTGTAGGCTACTTGAAAAACAACACTGTAGGCTACTTGAAAAACAACACTGTAGGCTACTTGAAAAACAACGCTGTAGGCTACTTGAAAAACAACACTGTAGGCTACTTGAAAAACAACGCTGTAGGCTACTTGAAAAACAACGCTGTAGGCTACTTGAAAAACAACACTGTAGGCTACTTGAAAAACAACGCTGTAGGCTACTTGAAAAACAACGCTGTAGGCTACTTGAAAAACAACGCTGTAGGCTACTTGAAAAACAACGCTGTAGACTACTTGAAAAACAACACTGTAGGCTACTTGAAAAACAACACTGTAGGCTACTTGAAAAACAACGCTGTAGGCTACTTGAAAAACAACACTGTAGGCTACTTGAAAAACAACACTGTAGGCTACTTGAAAAACAACGCTGTAGGCTACTTGAAAAACAACGCTGTTAGCTAATTGAAAAACAACCGTAGGCTACTTGAAAAACAACACTGTAGGCTACTTGAAAAACAACGCTGTAGGCTACTTGAAAAACAACACTGTAGGCTACTTGAAAAACAACCATGTAGGCTACTTGAAAAACAACGCTGTAGGCTAAAAACAACGCTGTGAAAAACAACACTGTAGGCTACTTGAAAAACGACACTGTAGGCTACTTGAAAAACAACGCTGTAGGCTACTTGAAAAACAACACTGTAGGCTACTTGAAAAACAACGCTGTAGGCTACTTGAAAAACAACACTGTAGGCTACTTGAAAAACAACGCTGTAGGCTACTTGAAAAACAACGCTGTAGGTTACTTGAAAAACAACACTGTAGGCTACTTGAAAAACAACGCTGTAGGCTACTTGAAAAACAACGCCGTAGGCTACTTGAAAAACAACACTGTAGACTACTTGAAAAACAACACTGTAGGCTACTTGAAAAACAACGCTGTAGGCTACTTGAAAAACAACACTGTAGGCTACTTGAAAAACGACCATGTAGGCTACTTGAAAAACGACACTGTAGGCTACTTGAAAAACAACACTGTAGGCTACTTGAAAAACAACGCTGTAGGCTACTTGAAAAACAACGCTGTAGGCTACTTGAAAAACAACGCTGTAGGCTACTTGAAAAACAACGCTGTAGGCTACTTGAAAAACAACACTGTAGGCTACTTGAAAAACAACGCTGTAGGCTACTTGAAAAACAACACTGTAGGCTACTTGAAAAACAACGCTGTAGGCTACTTGAAAAACAACGCTGTTAGCTAATTGAAAAACAACCGTAGGCTACTTGAAAAACAACACTGTAGGCTACTTGAAAAACAACGCTGTAGGCTACTTGAAAAACAACACTGTAGGCTACTTGAAAAACGACCATGTAGGCTACTTGAAAAACAACACTGTAGGCTACTTGAAAAACGACACTGTAGGCTACTTGAAAAACAACGCTGTAGGCTACTTGAAAAACAACACTGTAGGCTACTTGAAAAACAACGCTGTAGGCTACTTGAAAAACAACACTGTAGGCTACTTGAAAAACAACGCTGTAGGCTACTTGAAAAACAACGCTGTAGGCTACTTGAAAAACACAACTACTGAAAAACAACGCTAGGCTACTTGAAAACAACGCCGTAGGCTACGAAAAACAACACTGTAGACTACTTGAAAAACAACACTGTAGGCTACTTGAAAAACAACACTGTAGGCTACTTGAAAAACAACACTGTAGGCTACTTGAAAAACGACACTGTAGGCTACTTGAAAAACAACACTGTAGGCTACTTGAAAAACAACGCTGTAGGCTACTTGAAAAACAACGCTGTAGGCTACTTGAAAAACAACGCTGTAGGCTACTTGAAAAACAACGCTGTAGGCTACTTGAAAAACAACACTGTAGGCTACTTGAAAAACAACACTGTAGGCTACTTGAAAAACAACGCTGTAGGCTACTTGAAAAACAACACTGCAGGCTACTTGAAAAACAACGCTGTAGGCTACTTGAAAAACAACACTGTAGGCTACTTGAAAAACGAAACTGTATTACTCAAGAAGACCTAATCTAAATGCAGATCCCAATGAAACGGATTCAGGTCAAACGGCTGGTATGCAGATGCCGCATGGACGTTTCACCAGTAAAACTTGAAGAATTATCATTCATGATTGACAGACAGACCACGAAAATGTGTGTTTAAAGTATAGGTAAAGAAACACACGCGCAGAACGTGATTTGGATCTTCAGCTCAGAGGGAAAATGATCTATGGAGCTGGGACCGGGCAGGTTACCTACGGATCCGTCAACCAAGTTAAAGAGTATTGGGTTGGTGTAAAAACACAGGTGAGAGTTTCATTGCACCAGTTTCGGTGGTATTCATTTTAAAGTCACATTGAGATGTGGGGCGCGGGGTGGCAGGGTAGCCTAGTGGTTAGAGCGTTGGACTAGTAACCGAAAGGTTGCAAGTTCAAATCCCCGAGCTGACAAGGTACAAAATCTGTCGTTCTGCCCCTGAACAGGCAGTTCACCCTCTGTTCCTAGGCCGTCATTGAAAATAAGAATTTGTTCTTAACTGACTTGCCTAGTAAAATGAAGGTAAAATAAAAAAAATATATATATATATTTTTTAAATATACATTTGGAAAAAAATATAGTTCTACCCTTATTTTACCGGGTAAGTTAACTGAGAACATATTTTCATTTACAGCAACGACCTGGGGAATAGTTAAACATAACCTAACCTAACCCATCACCTTTCATATTACTGCCCCCCATTGCAGGAGGTGACAAAAACTTTACAACACAACTGGCTCCTATGCTCCCACGCATGCTTTCTGTCCCCAACAGTAAAACTGAAACAAAATCATATACAAATATCATTTATATAAATATTTTCTTAAAACTAAAATAAAATAAAAAACTAGCAAATCAGGTCCGAAAACTAATTGAAACTAAACAGAATTTCTAATAAAAATTGAAAGACGAATGTAAAAAATAACATTGTCACACGCACGCACACACACACACACACACACACACACACACACACACACACACACGGACACGTACACGGACACGTACACACACACGCGCGGACACGGACACGCACACACACGCACGGACACACACACACACACACACACACACACACACACACACACACACACGCACACGCACACGCACACACGGACACACACACACGGACACACACACACACACACACACACACACACACACACACACACACACACACACACACACACACACACACACACACACACACACACACACACGCACACACACACACACGGGACACACACGGACACACACACACACACACACACACACACACACACACACACACACACACACACACACACACACACACACACACACGGACACACACTCGGACACACACTCGGACACACACTCGGACACACACTCGGACACACACTCGGACACACTCACGGACACACACTCGGACACACACACACACACACACACACACACACACACACACACACACACACACACACACACACACACACACACACACACACACACACACACTCCTGTTGGTAATGGAATCCTTCGGTCTAGCCTGGTAAAGCCATAAAGCAGTGAGGGGAAAGAGGAGGCTGTTTTACCATGGGTCCCGCAGGACCACTGATGCGTGTGTGTGAGCCTGCCTGCCCTACGTGCCCAGTCATCCATGGGGGAGAGACACCAGATAACATTAGGAAGATGGCCCAGTGTGTTTTTACTATGAAGGTACGACATCAGCCACGCTGCTCAGGCCTTGACCTCGAAGACTGGAGAGGGAATAAAGACGATGGGCCTTTTCCCCCAGTATGTCTGCATTGTATCGCTCTATTGGAATCTGTAAATAAATGGACATAGAGCCTTGTAAATGTCCTCCACTTAAAACACGGGGAGTCTCTATCTATGGAGATGTCAATGTTATGTTGCAAGCTCAACACAGAGGAGCAAGGCTAATGGATTTGGTGGACCAAAGCTAGCGGAGGCTAGTCAGCGCCTCTGGAGGCCAATAAAACATCCCTCAAATTCCCAAAAGCAGGAATGTTATCCAACCTGTCATTCCTCTACTTTCTCAACCGTTCGCTCTCTTCCCCTCTCCTGTAATTTGCGTTTCCTGGCGTGTGTCTGTGGAATCCTTTTCCCAGCAGGTTGGAGATCTAGGAGCAGACTGGAGAGAATGAGGGATATCAACTCTACACTGTACTTATCTACATTCCACGTATCTAACCCTGGTTTTGATTAGTGTACTGGGCGTTGTGTTGAGTTAGATTCACGCGGGAATAGGACGGGACAGACAGAAACCACGAAGGCAAAACATCAAAACTTTAAACTCCCCCTATATCCCATTTCATATGGTCCTTTTCAAAGCCTTCACTTAGATCATTTTAAACCGACAGTTCATGAAGCCTTCGCTAATTGGTTCGATTTACATTGAAGTTGAGATGTTACTAGGGCTGTGGCGGTCACGAAGACGGTGATTGTCAAGCAAATAGGTCTCAGGGTAATTGACCGTTAATTAACATAAAGCCTAATAAGACTAATAAATCCATGTAATACAGCCCACAGCGTCACAATGACTCCAGTAGTTATTTTAAACAGGTCGAAAGAAGTATGACATAAAGAAAATGTAGTTTATTTCAGAAGAACAGAACGAGTTGTCCTTATGTTAAGGTCCTGATCTGGCTGTGCCAGATGTACAAAGCTGAATAAAAAAAGAAAGGACCTTTTCTCCAAGCGATTTGAGGGAGTGCGGACATGCGGCTATTCTGTGTTGAGCGGTTAACAAAGTAATAGGTATTCCTACATGTTTCATTTAGAGTTATTAATGTAGCTTTAGTTGTCCTACAAATGTTGGGCTATATATTTCGATTTTTAACACATTGTAAGGCTGCATGATGCGACTAATGAGGATTTGAAAAAAAAGTTGCTTGAAAGGCACGAGCTCTGCTTTGTTTTTGTTTTTAGCGCAGGCTGTACACACTTCATCAGTCTCTCATTCACAATTTGACAAGCACTTGATAAGGCCTTTTCACGGCCGCATCCCCTTTGTGTGGCCGTAACGTACCCTTGAAAAAATCCATGACTTTTGCAGCATAGCGCTTCTCCCTGAGTATCCCTTTTTTACCTCGGGTATTTGATCTAGCAACCTTTCGTTTACTAGTCCAATGCTCTAACCACTAGGCTACCTGCCGCCCAGCAGCATTTGGCTTTGATTTTGAAAGGACCATTATCATGCACCTGTATGGAAACAGGGGCAGCGGGAAAAGGACATGTAATCTAAGCACTTAAATAGCAAATGGAGGATGCTTTTCCCTGTGGTTTATTTTCATGTCAACCAGGTAGGCTATATTCCTGTTGTAAATGTAAGCAATATGCTTAGTATTAGCAAAGTTGAGAAAGAAATATAGTAGGCCTAGTAGAACGCTGATCCTCCTATTTTCAGTAGAGGCCATCACTCTGTTTTCTCGCGCAATTGCATAGCCTATTGAAATGTCGCGCAACATGAGCTCGTAGGCTCTCATGAAGTGTTTGATTAGATATGTCGAATACATTTGCATTGATTTCACAGTGATTCGAGGGACAATATAGTACTGAGTTCCAGGCAGTTAGCAAGTTTGATAGGCTACTAATGACCATCAGCAGCATCAGAACTTGAAGAAGCCTAATTACCGTGACTAAACGGTCACATGGAATTTGACTGCCTTCATGGTGGTGGTAATACGGTCACCACAACAGCCCCAGTTGTTACCACTCTTTAGATGAGAGGAGGACAAACAGAGTGGAAGTGATATGCACGCACATGCACACGCACACAGAGAGAGACAGAGGAGAGGAAGTGTTTTGGAGTGAAGTAAGGAGACGGGAGGGTCCTGACGACACGGAGGGCTGAGGCCTGGTTCGATCTAGAGGCTTCTGATGGTGTTGACATACAAGGATATAAGCTGTCACCACTGTGAGGTTACATGTATTTACTTTCTGTTAGTAGAGGATCTGGATTCCCGCTCCACAGGAAGTCCTTTAGAGGAAGATCCTCTCCTCTCCATCTCCTCTTTTACCTCTCCTCTCTTATCCATTCCTCTACTGTCCATCCTTTTCACTCTCCTCTCCTCTCCTCTCCTCTCCTCTCCTCTCCTCTCCTCTCCTCTCCTCTCCTCTCCTCTTTTCCATCTCCTCTCCTCTTTTTTCTCTCCTCTCCCCTTTTCCCTCTCCTCTACTCTCCTCTTCTTCTTCCTCTCTCTCCTCTCCTCTTCTCTAAGCCCCAAATGAAAGACACGCAGGGTCTGGAAAGAACAACGGCTAGAGAGAGAGAGAGAGAACGGAGAGAGGGAGAGAGAGAAAGAGAGAGAGAGAACGGAGAGAGGGAGAGAGAGAGAGAGAGAGAGAGAGAGAGAGAGAGAGAGAGAGAGAGAGAGAGAGAGAGAGAGAGAACGGAGAGAGAGAGAGAGAGAGAGAGAGAGAGAGAACGGAGAGAGAGAATGGACAATCATGACGAGTCTCCTCGAGAGATTGGGTTTCCGAACTCATAACAAATCTTTTGCGGTTTGAGAAGATCGAGAACGAGAAAAACAAGCCTGCTTGTCATTATCTTCCACATTACAATTGGGTGCGTTTCTCTTGTCTTCATTGTCAATATGCTTTTTTTTACATGTGATGTTGTATTCTTCGATGCCATAACAATACAAAAAGACATTGCACATGTGGAGTTGCTGTGATTTGATCACATTAAACAAAATAAGCCAGAGAGAGTGTGAGGCCAAGCTCCATGAAGACATCTGAACTGTATGTGTGGGTGCCTGGGTAACGATACCGCAGTGACAAAGGAAACAAAATGGCCGCCAGTGGCTTGGGTTGACCAGTTTTTGTAGGTCCCAGTGGCCCGTGACCACATAGAGAACGGATGAAGAGAAGGACCACTCATGGACTCCATTTAGAAGACAATGGAGAAAGGGCCCCTCATGAGTCCTCATGTTACCCTGACTGGAACAATACAGGCCTCTGTGTGTGTGTGTGTGTGTGTGTGTGTGTGTGTGTGTGTGTGTGTGTGTGTGTGTGTGTGTGTGTGTGTGTGTGTGTGTGTGTGTGTGTGTGTGTGTGTGTGTGTGTGCGTGTGCGTGTGTGTGTGTGTGTGCGTGCGAGAAAGAGAGAAGACCTACTGAGAGAGGGAGACAAAATGGATGGGCTAGGAAGTAATGAAGGAGAGAAGTAATTGAAACTAACACGGTCGTTAGGGATTACCGTGGGCTTGGGTCTGCCATGCCAAGTAATTGAGCAAGCTAGTTGAGCAACAAACAGAGAGGAGAAAGATACACATTACGTCTGTCTATCAACACCACAGTGGCCCTTACAGCAGGGATGTATGTGGTAAGTAATATGTCAATCAGATCAGGTAAGACTAGCGCTTCTTCATCTCTCCCCTACTCAGTCTCCTGGGAACAGGAGCCATATTGAGATGTGGAGAGAGAGACAGAGACCCATCCCTAACCTAATCCCTCCTCGCTGTGACCTCTGACCCAGTGACATCACATCCCCGGGGAAATAGGGTAGTGAGGGCCAGGGGAGAGAGTCAGACGGAGGTAGAGTTGCTGAAAGTCCTGACAGTCCATCAAAATTCCCAGTTGGAGGAATCAGCAAGGGATAAGATGGGATTTGTGAAAAAGGAGAGTATTTTGAGAGAGTCAAAGGGGCAATAGGGCTCCATACACAAACTCTGGCCGTGTTTACAGACTTTCAGTTCTGTGATTCACTAAAGACAGGGAGCTGAGAGGTCAAGTGGTTAGGAGTCCATTACAACTTTGGGGAGGGAGGTAGGCAGAGAGAGAAGGAGAGGGTGTGTGTTTGTGAGAGACAAGAGAGAGAGAGGGGGGGAGAGGTACTTTGTGGAAACAGAGTGGGGCTTGGGTTTTTTTTGTATCCACTGACCCGTCATGTGTACAGACCCCTCAAAAACAAACAGAGCAGAGAGAACCAGCGAAGGTGTAAGAGGAAAGAAAGACGGAAAGAAAAGGAGAGTGGAGGAAAAGGAGGGGGGGGGGCTGGAAGAGAGTCTGTAGAAGCCCTCCAGGAGGTGTGGTAGACTACAGCGCGAGCCTCTTAAGAAATTGTTACAAAAAAAAAAACAAAAAAAAAAGCCTAACACTGTCGTTAGGGCTCACCGTGGGCTCGGGTCTGCCATGCCAAACTACCGCCTGCTTCTCATTCCTCCGCTCTTCCTGGCCTTTAGCTAGGAACCAAAACATCACATAGAAACTGATTCAAAATGGATGTTTGGGACTAATAACAGGAACAGGGAAAACAAGGAGAGAAGGGGATGAAAGAACGACATAGCCTAAAGCAACGCAGGTACTGTAAGCGTGACGGCTATATATGCCCCTCTTCTTTCAACTGATGATTTACACCCCAACGTGTAGTAGATCACAGATGACAATGACATCATGCGAAACATGTGCACTTAGCGGAACACGAGTTCAGGTTTGGCTCAACATGGCGGCGGGGCAGAGTACTTGGGGAACGACCGAAGGCGCATGTTAAACATGAAGCGTGACTTCCTTGGGTAGAGGACTTCCTCCTTAATAAGAGCCATTAGCACCGTCGCACTGCATTGGCAGTGGAGTGGGGGCCGTCCGTAGGACCATAAATCATCCACCTTTCCTGCCAAACTATCTGTCAGAGAAAGAGAAATGCCTATTTCTGAGGTATAGGACTTTCCGTAGACAGGGAAAAGTTTCCCGCAAAAAAACTGGTCGGATCAATGTTGTTGATGGAGCTGAATCAACGTGGAAAACTGATTGGATTTGCAAAAAAATGTCATATTTATTTTCACCCTACTTTTTGCACCTAAATTCAATGACATGGTGCCATTTTTTTTGTGGAGTTATTACCGTTAGTTGACGCATCAACCAAATGGGGATGAAAACTAGACGTCGAAATGACGTCTGTGCCCAGTGAGATGTGTCTCGGCTCTTTGACCTGAAGCTGTTCTACGGGGACAACGTTTTGACAGGTAGATGATTAACCATCACCATTAAAATGAGAGAAAACGCAGAAACCGAAAAATAGCACAACAGTATAGTGTGTCTACTAAAGGGTTGTAAGAGAGTCGAGAGGATACAGTTCGTGATCTCCTATTAAAAGGGAATTTACGCCCCCTCCCCTGTCCTCTTAAAACAAATGAGAGTAAGACACCATTCACCCTGACACAGGGCAGAGAAAGTAGCTCTCAGAGCATTCATTCTTCTTTACAGTTAGGTCTGGAAATGTGTGTGTACCCTACTGTGCTGTTCATATGGAGAAAAAAAAAAGTATGTCGGAGGCCATGGTAGACTGGCTTTGAACACGGAAAAACTCAAGGGGGGTAAATGGAGAGAGAGAAGAGAGATAGAGGGAGGCTGGGGCAGGCCTGAAGGACACTTTGGGGCCTGTGGTTTATAAGTTAAAGAATCTTGGCTGCTCTCTGGCTAGCCTTAGTCTACAGGACACATCCTATCTGAATCAACACGGATCTACAACTGAATACATCTCTGTTCACCAGAACATCGTGGGAAGATGAATCAAACCACTGGAATATCTTATCGTTTCCATAGATACGACTGAATGACGGTCCAATAGTATCAGAGAATAGTAAAGTATAATAACGCACCGGATATCAACACACGTAAAATGGCAGATAATCTGAGTTGATTTGTTGAGTTGATTTGCATTAACTCAGTGGTCTCTTGTGCCCTGGCTACAGCCCCACTCTCTCTCTCGCTCGGGCTCTCTCTCTCGGGCTCTCTCTCTCGGGCTCTCTCTCTCTCTCTCTCGGGCTCTCTCTCTCGGGCTCTCTCTCTCTCTCTCTCTCGGTCTCTCTCTCTCTCTCTCTCTCTCTCGGGCTCTCTCTCGGTCTCTCTCTCTCTCTCTCGGCTCTCTCTCTCTCTCCTCTCTCTCTGGCTCTCTCTCTCTCTCTGCTATCTCGCTCTCTCTCTCTCTCTCTCTCTCTCTCGGCTCTCCTCTCCTTCTCCGTCTCTCTCTCTCTCGGGCTCTCTCTCTCTCGCTCTCTCTCTCTCTCTCTCTCTCTCTCGGGCTCTCTCTCTCTCTCGGGCTCTCTCTCTCTCGGGCTCTCTCTCTCTCTCTCTCTCTCTCTCTCTCTCTCTCTCTCTCTCTCTCTCTCTCTCTCTCTCTCTCTCTCTCTCTCTCTCTCTCCTTCTCTCTCTTCTCTCGGGTCTCTCTCTCTCGGGCTCTCTCTCTCTCGCTCTCTCTCTGTCTCTCTCTCTCTCGGGCTATCTCGCTCTCTCTCTCTCTCTCTCTCTCTCTCTCTCTCTCTCTCGGGCTCTCTCTCTCTCGGGCTCTCTCTCTCTCGGTCTCTCTCTCTCGGTCTCTCTCTCTCGGTCTCTCTCTCTTCTCGGGTCTCTCTCTCTCTCTCTCTCTCTCTCTCTCTCTCTCTCTCTCTCTCTCTCTCTCTCTCTCTCTCTCTCTCTCTCTCTCTCTCTCTCTCTCTCTCTCTCTCTCTCTCTCTCTCTCTCTCTCTCTCTCTCTCGCTCCCTCTCCTTCTCCGTCTCTCTCTCTCTCTCTCTCTGGGCTCTCTCTCTCTCGCTCTCTCTCTCTCGGGCTCTCGCTCTCTCTCTCTCTCTCTCTCTCTCTCTCTCTCTCTCTCTCTCTCTCTCTCGCTCTCTCTCTCTCGGGCTATCTCGCTCTCTCTCCCTCTCTCTCTCTCTCTCTCTCTCACTCTCTCTCTCGGGCCCCCCGTCCCCATCTCTCCCTCCTTCTCTGTCTCTCTCTCTCTCTTTCAGGACTGTCATGCGATCCCTCCCCTCAGGGCTACAGGTGGAGGCTCTTTGTGTTTTGTGGTCTAATGGACCTAGACCCAGGAGGAAGCAGGAGCCCACCCACAGATAAGCCTGATGCCTGGACTAGAATCAGAACTATGGCTCTGGCCTGGGCCCCTGTGCACACTATACACACACTCACCTGTGGGTTCACTGCATTTACACTGTAGACTCCGGGCACCATCTTTGCTCTCCTTTTGCTCTGCACACTATAGTCAGAGTGCCCTACCTTTGCCCTGCTATATGGCAAAGCATCCTATTGTGTTCAGACAGACCTATTTCAACAATATACCATAACATCCTTCATGCACTAACGGCTGCTGTGACTAGAGCTACAAAGACATGGAAATCCATGGTCAAAGGTTTTTGAGGGAATACACACCGTGCCACAACTTTTAGTGTGGACAGACTAGACGTCAGCTAGGCGACAGGGCTCCATAATAGAACCTTCTAGAAGGAGCGTAGGGACCTTTCACTGCGACAGAGTTCTGTTACACTACTCTAGAACACGTCCAGGCTGGCTGTTTACTAGAACCAGTGGAGCTGCTTCATACAATAGCACAAAGAGAAAGGTTGGCCAAATTGTGGCTGAAATTGTGAAATGTGAGATAGAATTTGAGTAAAGTTACAAGCTCAGAGGCTCAGAGAGAGAGAGAGAGAGAGAGAGCACTAAGGTGGAACGTAGACCAGAACGAGAGGGTCGAGGCCCGATAAATGCTTTTTGTTCATGGTTTACAGAGGTATCGTCTACATTAGTTTGTGGCGTCTGTGAAAAAGGGTCATTCATGAACGGTGGAGGTTTTATTGGTGAACTCTCAGCCAGGGAAACCTTACTGCTAGAAAAGCAAGACTGGTGAGTGTGTCTGTGAGTGTGTCTGTGAGTGTGTCTGTCTGTGAGTGTGTGTAGGAGTGTGTGTAGGAGTGGGGGCAAAGTCCAAACCATTGAAACTCCATTGGGAACAGCCATGATTTACACAAACTTTATCATCCTGACCTGAGCCAGATCTGCCAGTGGAGACCTCAGACAGACTCCTGCAAGGGCTGCTGGGAACAGGAAGTGCCTTAGCCATGGCCCCTCCCTCCCTTCCCAGCTAATCTGTCTCATAGAGAATGATAGAGGCCATAGAGAATGATAGAGGCCATAGAGAATGATAGAGGCCATAGAGAATGATAGAAGCCATAGAGAACGATAGAGGCCATAGAGAACAATAGAGGCCATAGAGAACGATAGAGGCCATAGAGAATGATAGAAGCCATAGAGAATGATAGAGGCCATAGAGAATGATAGAGGCCATAGAGAATGATAGAGACCATAGAGGCCATAGAGAATGATAGAGGCCATAGAGAATGATAGAGGCCATAGAGAATGATAGAGGCCATAGAGAATGCTAGAGGCCATGATAGAGGCCATAGAGAATGATAGAGGCCATAGAGAAATAGAGGCCATAGAGAACGATAGAGGCCATAGAGAATGATAGAGGCCATAGAGAATGAGGCCATAGAGGCC
>NC_068446.1:5439913-5444913 GCF_023373465.1 Oncorhynchus keta
GAGAGACATGGGGAGTGAGAGAGAGACAGAGAGAGGAGAGAGGGGGATCTGGACTACGTTACAACCCCTATATCCTAT
This sequence comes from Oncorhynchus keta, assembly GCF_023373465.1. Taxonomy (NCBI): domain Eukaryota; kingdom Metazoa; phylum Chordata; class Actinopteri; order Salmoniformes; family Salmonidae; genus Oncorhynchus; species Oncorhynchus keta. Next base: position 5,439,992 of record NC_068446.1, read on the forward strand.
CCTGCCGAGTGGGGGAAGGGATAGGAGGGGAGAGGGGGGGATCTGGACTACATTACAACCCCTATCTGCTATCCTGCCGAGTGGGGGAAGGGATAGGAGGGGGGGGGGGGGGGCACAGGTATTTTTGTAATTGTTGTTTGCAGCGTTGAGAGAACAGTCCTGCTCAGGGACTCAGGGACTGAGTCAGGAGGGAGAGGAGCCTTGGGAAAGTTAAACAGGTCTGACAGCGAGACCGCAGTGAAATTAATATTTTCAAACAGCAGAACATGCTCTATTCTAAACACAGGCTGAGATGCAGGGCTTTGGTCTGTACAGGGGACACGATTCACGCACCAGCCAACTCAAGGCTATATCACCCTGTCTCTTGAGAAGAAATTCTCAGACCAGAAATCTTGTCGGTTTACATTCAAATGATGCTTTGTTGATAAGGGAAAAACTATGGCTACAGTTTCTCACATGATTCATTTGGGACAATTTCACAAGCTCGTTCTCTGAGGCCATTGTGGTTGTACACTATGTACAGCATGTCCCATGTCTTTCTCTTGTTCTCTCCTCATGTCTCCCCCCTTCTCTCTGCTGCTGTTCTTTGGGCTCTCGTCTCCACTCTTCCAGCCTTACTTGTGGAGACCAGACAACCTTCTGTAAAGTATTACGTCTACAATCTCGGTCTGCTTGGAGTTAAATCTAGGATCTCTCTGTTCTAATCTGATGTGAGTCCTGCGACCCAAGGCCACATCTTCCATCCACCAGCAACACTGTTTTTATTTTTACCTCCCTCCCTCCCTCCCTCCCTCCCTCCCTCCCTCCCCCTCCCTCCCTCCCTCCCTCCCTCCCTCCCTCCCTCCCTCCCTCCCTCCCTCCCTCCCTCCCTCCCTCCCTCCCTCCCTCCTCTCTGTCTCTCTCTCTCTCTCCTTCTCTCTCTGTCTCTCTCTCTCTCTCTCTGTCTCTCTCTCTCTCCTCTCTCTCATTCACTCTCTTTCACTCTCTCTCTTCCCTCCTCTCACTCTCCCCTTTTCACTCTCTCTCTCTTTTCATGAAGGGGGATGGTTAGTATAAGGAGGCTGCTCAGAAGGGGCTAGTTTTGGACATGGAGCCATTTTCTCCCCTCGTGTGTTTGTTCTGGCCTGTGAAAACAGCTCTGGAGTGAGAGAGAGAACAAGGGAGGGGGGCAGATGAGGAGAGAAGTGTAAGGCCAGGCGCCTGCGGCCGCCAACATGACTGACAACCAGCCACCGCAACAACAGGCGTCATTGTCACCCTTCATCCCCTCTACACCCCCCCCCACCTCAGGCAAGGGGCTATACCTCATCTCCAGGTTCATGTTACCCCAGATTCCAGGTGGTCCCTGTAAAGGAACTCATGTAAAAGATGAAGAAGAGAAAACATTGAGCGGTTATTAAAAGCTGCGAATGAACAGCTCTAATGTCACGTTACATGGTACATGCAGGCAGGCCTCACTGAAAGCAGATGAGGGGTGAACACACACACATGGACGCCCGACAGGAAGGAGGAAGCAGTTCCTGCTACATGGTTTATGTATGGGAGTGGCTAATTGGCCAATCCTGCTACCCTAAGCCATGTGACAGCACATTGTTGACCCTCTGTGTGTGTGTGTGTGTGTGTGTGTGTGTGTGTGTGTGTGTGTGTGTGTGTGTGTGTGTGTGTGTGTGTGTGTGTGTGTGTGTGTGTGTGTGTGTGTGTGTATATGTGTGTGTGTGTGTTGACCCCCAGTGTTCCATGTTAGGATGTTTGCCCAACGAATTAACAGAATTCAAACATACCTTTGTCCATCTCACCTTCATTCCTTTCCCCAATGTTTCTCTTTCCCGACTTTCTCTCTGTCTGTCTGCATCTCCATCTCCTTCTTTAGATCACTCTCACCCCTACCACCTCTGGCTGCCCCCCCCTTCCCTTCCCTTCCCACCATTCTATGTCCAGCTGAGCTGATGTCCGGTCAGGTCTGGTCTGGTCAAAGGCACAGTGTACACAGGGACGGCTAGCCTCTGGACTGTGGGCTGAAGGGCTGTGGCCTCTGGGTCTGTCTGTGTCTGGCCTGTTGACAAGTCCAGGCCAAGGAACACATACATTACATACATTAGTGTCCATCATCTAAACCCCGTCAGACCAGAGTACACATACGGAGAAACCAGAGGGAGAAAACCAAACCCGCAAAACCCTACGGGAAAACCTTACCCTGAACCACGAAACACACCAACCAGAAGCCTTAGTCACTGTGACACCAGCTAAACCAGGTGCTTCTCTACCCGTATCCACCTCCACACAACATGGACTGCGGACTGACGTTTTGACACATCAATGGAAAATATCTAAACAACCGCGGAGGCCTGTCACATGTCACAATCAGCTGACCCCATCTGCCCTGCTTCCCCCTGACAGCTAATCAGCTGACCCCATCTGCCCTGCTTCCCCCTGACAGCTAATCAGCTGACCCCATCTGCCCTGCTTCCCCCTGACAGCTAATCAACTGACCCCATCTGCCCTGCTTCCCCCTGACAGCTAATCAGCTGACCCCATCTGCCCTGCTTCCCCCTGACAGCTAATCAGCTGACCCCATCTGCCCTGCTTCCCCCTGACAGCTAATCAGCTGACCCCATCTGCCCTGCTTCCCCCTGACAGCTAATCAGCTGACCCCATCTGCCCTGCTTCCCCCTGACAGCTAATCAGCTGACCCCATCTGCCCTGCTTCCCCTGACAGCTAATCAGCTGACCCCATCTGCTTCCCCTGACAGCTAATCAGCTGACCCCATCTGCCCTCCCCCTGACAGCTAATCATCCCCAGCTTCCCCCTGACCAGCCCCCATCTGCCCTGCTTCCCCCTGACAGCTAAGCAGCTGACCCCATCTGCCCTGCTTCCCCCTGACAGCTAATCAGCTGACCCCATCTGCCCTGCTTCCCCCTGACAGCTAATCAGCTGACCCCATCTACCCTGCTTCCCCCTGACAGCTAATCAGCTGACCCCATCTGCCCTGCTTCCCCCTGACAGCTAATCAGCTGACCCCATCTGCCCTGCTTCCCCCTGACAGCTAATCAGCTGACCCCATCTGCCCTGCTTCCCCCTGACAGCTAATCAGCTGACCCCATCTGCCCTGCTTCCCCCTGACAGCTAATCAGCTGATGATGACAGTAATGACGACCAACAGGGCCCATCTCCGGTCCCTCGGGCCCCAGTCAAAGGACGCCCTGTGCGCTCCAATGAAAGAGCCTAATGACTGTGTTTAAACCAAATGAGTCCCGCTTTACGTTGCTCTCCTCTGCTCTGCTCTGAGCTGTGCCACTGGCCAGCCTGCTGTCTGATTGTGGCCTGTAGTCGAGGGGGATGTTTAGCAGCAAAACCCATGTAGCAGTGCAACCGCTGGCTTTGATTCAAAGGATTTTTGACAACATGTTAACTGCATTTCCTCTCCAAATCTTTATTGAAAATGTGCACAATGAGCATGTGCTTTCTCTCAGATACATTGTTACAGTTGTTGGTTAGCTACGCCAGCTAATTTGAGCCACATTAGCATCGACGTGACAAGAGTCAAAACAACTCAAAACAAGACATGGTATTAATATCAAGATACAACGAGCTGAAACGAGCCACCTACGCTTCCCCACGTGGCAGCGTGGCAACTGTTGCTAGGTATCTGACCGTCCAGAATCATAACAACACACATGACATTGTCAGCTAACCCGTCAGCTAACCCGACAGCTAACCCGACAGCTAACCCGACAGCTAACCCGACAGCTAACCCGTCAGCTAACCCGACAGCTAACCCGACAGCTAACCCGTCAGCTAACCCGACAGCTAACCCGACAGCTAACCCGACAGCTAACCCGACAGCTAACCCGTCAGCTAACCCGACAGCTAACCCGACAGCTAACCCGACAGCTAACCCGACAGCTAACCCGACAGCTAACCCGACAGCTAACCCGACAGCTAACCCGACAGCTAACCCGACAGCTAACCCGCCAGCTAACCCGTCAGCTAACCCGACAGCTAACCCGACAGCTAACCCGTCAGCTAACCCGACAGCTAACCCGACAGCTAACCCGACAGCTAACCCGACAGCTAACCCGTCAGCTAACCCGACAGCTAACCCGACAGCTAACCCGTCAGCTAACCCGACAGCTAACCCGACAGCTAACCCGACAGCTAACCCGACAGCTAACCCGTCAGCTAACCCGACAGCTAACCCGACAGCTAACCCGACAGCTAACCCGTCAGCTAACCCGACAGCTAACCCGACAGCTAACCCGACAGCTAACCCGACAGCTAACCCGACAGCTAACCCGACAGCTAACCCGTCAGCTAACCCGACAGCTAACCCGACAGCTAACCCGTCAGCTAACCCGTCAGCTAACCCGACAGCTAACCCGACAGCTAACCCGACAGCTAACCCGTCAGCTAACCCGACAGCTAACCCGACAGCTAACCCGACAGCTAACCCGTCAGCTAACCCGACAGCTAACCCGTCAGCTAACCCGACAGCTAACCCGACAGCTAACCCGACAGCTAACCCGACAGCTAACCCGTCCATAAGCATGGATGCAGGTCCTGTGGACTTGAATAAATATGAACACAGCCGACCTGACAGGGTCCCTGATTGAGAGAAGGTTGTTTTTTTTAGGGAGAAAATACACTTCACATTACAAGACTCCCAAAAGGTCGCCTAGGGAGAGACAGCAGTTATGTCGAGTCCTGATTTTGACCCACCACTGAAGTACTGTAGGTCAAATATCCACTGAGTGTAAAAAACTAGCCAAGGTTATAATATTTAAACACGACAGTACTAGGATATGGGAAGAAAGCTCTGCAGGATATTTTGAAAACATGTAAATAAAACAAATTGTAAGGGAGAAACAGATGTGTGAGATCACGTGTGTGTGTGTGTGTGTGTGTGTGTGTGTGTGTGTGTGTG
>NC_068446.1:5449913-5479913 GCF_023373465.1 Oncorhynchus keta
AGGAATCCTTTACAAGATATTTTGTGGTTGCCGCTGTGGTAACAAATGATTTGCCTTTCACCAAGTCTGTGTGTTGCCAGAGGACTTTCAGGAGCACAAAATTCAAATGAAACGTCGTAAACGTACCTCTCCTCTCCAGAAGCTGCCCTGCCAGACACAGCCTGGTCTTACTGGTAGGCCAACATCAACAGGACAACCCCACATTCTGTAGTGGGATACATAGGATAGTACACAGGCCCTGGGGGGGGGCAGGATCTCAAACATTGGACATGTATGTCGGTGTGAATGCGTGTTTATACAACGGGTGGGTCTAATCCTGAATGTTGATTGGTTAAAACTGCATTCCAGCCGGTGTCTATTCCACAAGTTACCACCGGCTGGATCTATTACTTTAAGATGCCTATTTACTCTGTTCCATCTGACTGCTGTCTCATCAGCCCAGCCAGGCAATTTATAAACTTGATCTCCACAATAAAAAGCATCTAGATATTATCTCAGTGGTGGAAAAAGTACTCAATTGTCATAATTGAGTAAAAGTACAGATACCTTAATAGAAAATGACTCAAGTAAAAGTGAAAGTCACCCAGTAAAATACTAAATGAGTAAAAGTCTAATAGTATGTGGTTTTAAAAATACTTAAGTATCAAAAGTTAAAGTATATTTCTCATGATTTGGTTGGTCTAATTGTATTGCTGATGCTGTCCTGGGGCTCTGTGGGCTCTGTTTGTGAACAGAGCCCCAGCTCCACCTTGCTTAGGGGACTCTTACGTATATAGGATAATCTCTCTGTAGGTGATGGCTTTGTTATGGAAGGTTTGGGAATCGCTTCTTTTTTAGGTGGTTCCCTCTCTGCAGAACACACAACAACACACACATGTTTGTTTTCCCTCTGGGGACCAACAATTGATTCCTATTCAAAATCCTATTTTCCCTAACGCTAAACCTAACCTTAACTCTTAACCCAACCCTAACTCCTAACTCTAACTCCTAACCCTAACTCCTAACCCTACACCTAACCCCCAACTCTAATTGTAACTCCTAACCCTACACCTAACCCCCAACTCTAATTGTAACTCCTAACCCTATACCTAACCCCCAACTCTAATTGTAACTCCTAACCCTACTCCTAACCCCCAACTCTAATTGTAACTCCTAACCCTACACCTAACCCCTAACTCTAATTGTAACGCTAACACTAAACCTAACCTTAACTCTTAACACAACCCTAACACGAACCCTAACTCCTAACCCTACACCTAACCCCCAACTCTAATTGTAATTCCTAACCCTACACCTAACCCCAACTCTAATTGTAATTCCTAACCCTACACCTAACCCCCAACTCTAATTGTAATTCCTAACCCTACACCTAACCCCCAACTCTAATTGTAATTCCTAACCCTACACCTAACCCCCAACTCTAATTGTAACCCTAACCCTACACCTAACCCCCAACTCTAATTGTAATTCCTAACCCTAACTCCTAACCACCGACTCTAATGTAACCCTAACCCTACACCTAACCCCAACTCTAATTGTAACTCCTAACCCTAACTCCTAACCCTACACCTAACTCCCAACTCTAATTGTAACTCCTAACCCTACACCTAACCCCCAACTCTAATTGTAACCCTAACCCTACACCTAACCCCCAACTCTAATTGTAACTCCTAACCCTACACCTAACCCCCAACTCTAATTGTAACTCCTAACCCTACACCTAACACCCAACTCTAATTGTAACTCCTAAACCTACACCTAACCCCCAACTCTAATTGTAACGCTAACCCTAAACCTAACCTTAGCTCTTAACACAACCCTAACACGAACCCTAACTCCTAACCCTAACTCCTAACCCTACACCTAACCCCCAACTCTAATTGTAATTCCTAACCCTACACCTAACCCCCAACTCTAATTGTAATTCCTAACCCTAACTCCTAACCACCGACTCTAATTGTAACCCTAACCCTACACCTAACCCCCAACTCTAATTGTAACTCCTAACCCTAACTCCTAACCCTACACCTAACTCCCAACTCTAATTGTAATTCCTAACCCTACACCTAACCCCCAACTCTAATTGTAATTCCTAACCCTACACCTAACCCCCAACTCTAATTGTAATTCCTAACCCTAACTCCTAACCACCGACTCTAATTGTAACCCTAACCCTACACCTAACCCCAACTCTAATTGTAACTCCTAACCCTAACTCCTAACCCTACACCTAACTCCCAACTCTAATTGTAACTCCTAACCCTACACCTAACCCCCAACTCTAATTGTAACCCTAACCCTACACCTAACCCCAACTCTAATTGTAACTCCTAACCCTACACCTAACCCCCAACTCTAATTGTAACTCCTAACCCTACACCTAACACCCAACTCTAATTGTAACTCCTAAACCTACACCTAACCCCCAACTCTAATTGTAACGCTAACCCTAAACCTAACCTTAGCTCTTAACACAACCCTAACACGAACCCTAACTCCTAACCCTAACTCCTAACCCTACACCTAACCCCCAACTCTAATTGTAATTCCTAACCCTAACTCCTAACCCCCAACTCTAATTGTAACCCTAACCCTACACCTAACCCCCAACTCTAATTGTAACTCCTAACCCTAACTCCTAACCCCCAACTCTAATTGTAACCCTAACCCTACACCTAACCCCCAACTCTAATTGTAACTCCTAACCCTACACCTAACCCCCAACTCTAATTGTAACGCTAACACTAAACATAACCCCTAACTCTAATTGTAACTCCTAACCCTACACCTAACCCCAACTCTAATTGTAACACTAACACTAAACCTAACCTTAACTCTTAACCCAACCCTAACATGAACCCTAACCCTAACTCCTAACCCCCAACTCTAATTGTAAAGCTAACACTAAACCTAACCCCTAAGCCTACTCCTAACCCTAACTCCTAACCCCAACTCTAATTGTAAAGCTAACACTAAACCTAACCCCTAAGCCTACTCCTAACCCTAACTCCTAACCCCCAACTCTAATTGTAACGCTAACACTAAACCTAACCCCTAACTCTAATTGTAACGCTAACCCTACACCTAACCCCCAACTCTAATTGTAACGCTAACACTAAACCTAACCTTAACTCTTAACCCAACCCTAACATGAACCCTAACCCTAACTCCTAACCCCCAACTCTAATTGTAAAGCTAACACTAAACCTAACCCCTAAGCCTACTCCTAACCCTAACTCCTAACCCCAACTCTAATTGTAAAGCTAACACTAAACCTAACCCCTAAGCCTACTCCTAACCCTAACTCCTAACCCCTAACTCTAATTGTAACGCTAACACTAAACCTAACCCCTAACTCTAATTGTAACGCTAACACTAAACCTAACCCCTAACTCTAATTGTAACGCTAACACTAAACCTAACCCCTAAGCCTAAAACAGCCTTCTTCCTTGTGGGGACCGGCCAAATGTCCCCACTTGTCCGAATTGTCCATGTTTTACTATTCTTCCGAGGACGTCTGGTACAAGGATAGTAAAACCCAAACACACATACATACAGAAAACTGCAGAAAACACACACATTCCTCTCTCTCCGAGGGTGTGTGTGTCTCTCTGTGTGTGTGTGTGTCTGCGTCCGATTCTTCTACTATAACCAACATTGGTCAAACCTGTGGATTTTCAGTAGAACAATAAATGTAATCTTGTTGTACAACAGACTAGGTATCCCCCCCATTTTCCTTTCCCTCCTCTGTCCTTTCCCTTTCATCAGTTTTGTTAAGGCATTGTAACGGCAAACATTTGAAAAGGTCCATTTCATGGAATTGAGTGAAAGAATGACTTGATACTTGAAGTGATGTGAACCACTAGATTGTCCTGTAAGGAAAATAGCCACTTAAATAAACCATGTTCTTCATGTGCTGGAGTGAATAGAAGAGTTTAGGAAATCCCTCTCTCACTATGTAGATCAATCTCTTCAATGAGCTGATTTAAAGGACTTCACTTTTAACCAAATCTCTCTCTCGCTTTTTTTTTTAAATGCAAATTATATGTTATAGAGGTGTCCAGACAAAAACCAAGTGAAATTGCAAAAAAAAGTGCCTGGACACCTCTATAATATTTAATTTACATACATTTAGTAGATTTAGATTTTAAAAAAGGAAAAAAAGTTAACTTTGCATGAAGGCTGAAGGATTGAATAAGAAGCGAAAGGTAACATCACAGTAAAAGGATTTAAGGCCACTTAAAATGATTATTAGGATGATTAGCCAAGCTCATGTGGCATTAAACACTGGTAAATAGCTGTTATCCCACACATGTCTCAGTCCTCAGCATTGCCATAGCAACCACACGGTGGTCCTTGTTGTTGTTCTATTTGGCTCTTGACTGGGTGACAGACCTAACACGCTGTCACAGAGTGTGAGTGTGTGTGTGTCGGTGTGAGAGATGTGTGTGTGTGTGGGGACATTTGTCTTGGCATACACCCATATACCCGCACCCCCCAGACACACACACACATCCGTCCTCCTCCCTCCTCCTCCCTCCTCCCTCAGACTCAACACAGCAATGTGGGACTGGCGTGTGGGTGACGACCTGACAGCCTTGGGAGTCTAGCATCCCCCTCTCTCTCTACCCCTCCTCCCTCCCCCTTCTCCCACAACCTTCCTTCCCCCTCCCAACTCTCAAATGAAATACGACTGTATTAAAGTGCAATTAAAATACTTCAAGATACTTTATTGTCATATAAACAGCCTTAACCTTCTCCAACTCCCCCTCAAGCCTCACTCAAGCCTCGACATCCCACAGTATCCCACCTACTCGTCGCCTCCGGCTTGCATTCACTGCCCTCATCTCTTCTTCCCTCCACTCCCAGATTAGTCTCTCTGACCCTGTCTGTCTGACCAAGGAGAGCAGAGGAAGAGCTTGGTTTCCATCGCCTCTCCTCAGGTCTTTAGCCTCCTCTAGACAAACACAGACTCTCTTACGACAATATACAAACCTGGTCTGAGAAACAGAGAGAGAGGAGGGGGTAGCGGATATCATTGGATTAGCCTCTGGTACAAGCTGTTCTACCACTAAGATCACGGACTCATGCTTCCAGTAATGAATTTAGGACATGCACGAGTCACCTTGACCAAAACGCTATTCTTTCCTATACCCAGCACACACACTCAAGTACGCACACACACACACACACACACACACACACACACACACACACACACACACACACACACACACACACACACACACACACACACACACACACACACACACAAACACATTCTTTTCTCTGTCAGTTTAACCTAACCCGCTAGCTAATTAAGTGAAGGAAGAGCAAATTTGATAATGAAATGGATTAATTGCAGTAAAGATTTTAATGTTCGTTATGATACCAGGGTATAGAGACGGCTCTGTACTCACTGTACTGACAGCTGGAGAGGATGCTTGAGTGTTTGTGTCTGTGGCACAGGAGGTTGGTGGCACCTTAATTGGGGAGGACGGGCTCGTGGTAATGGCTGGGGCGGGATAGCTGGAATGGTATCAAATACATCAAACAGATTCCATGTGTTTGATGCCATTCCATCTACTCCGTTCCAGCCATCATTATGAGCCGTCCTCCCCTCAGCCGCCTCCTGTGGTGTGTGTGTGTGGGTGGGTGCAGAGATGTCAGAGTGTGTACGACCCAGTGGCCTGATGTTCACAGACAGAGCTGGTCTATAAAGGAAGACAGTGTTTATGAACAGGACTGATGTCAGAAGGACATAAAACCTTGCTTATTAAGTTTCAAACCTGCGTTGGGTAGAGGGGTTGGGAGCCATGAATCACCTCTGACTTAACAAGAGGCCTGAGGGGGCCAGCAGGGGCCACTGGCCACATGGTCCTCAACTTGACCATAGAATGACCTGTATACCTTTGACATGGGAATGAGACTTCCTACAGTGCACCATCGTCTTTGTGGGAGTCGCATCTTTCCATAGGAGGGGTCATATTCATTTTGTCGGCTAAACAGACGTTTCCATGAGGAGACCGATTTTCTAGATGTCTCCTGGTCTGACAAAGACCGCTGTAGCCCTGCCACCTCCCACCGCTGATGCGGAAGGCCTTCGTCGGTGTTGGGAGGTGGCTTGAGACGCACCCATGCAAAAAAAAAAAAACTCATGTCTAGCATGAACAGACACATTTTTCTGTGAATTTTGTATTTTTTTATGCCTCGAGCGGACAAATTAGACATATGTTTTTTTTATGCCCAGCTCATGAAGCCTCTTGATGATGTAAAGCCTGAGGCAATTGCCTTTTCTGCCTAATGGTAAGTCTGTCACAAACAGTTCATTCGGAAAGTATTCAGACCCCTTAATTTTTTCCACATTTTGCTACATTTGCTACATTTTGCCTTCTTCTAAATTTGATAGAATTCATTTTTCACATTTCACATTCAAACCCTTCACCTTTGGCAGCGATTACAGCCTCGAGTCTTCTAAGGTATGACACTACAAACTTGGCACATCTGTATTTGGGGAGTTTCTCCCATTCTTCTCTGCAGATCCTCTCAAGCTCTGTCAAGTTGGATGGGGAGCATCGCTGCACAGCTATTTTCAGGTCTCTCCAGAGATGTCCGATCTGGTTCAAGTCCGGGCTCTGGCTGGGCCACTCAAGGACATTCAGAGACTTGTCCCAAAGCCACTCCTGCATTATCTTGGCTGTGTGCTTAGAGTCATTGTCCTGTTGGAAGGTAAACCTTCACCCCAGTCTGAGGTCCTGAGTGCTCTGGAGCAGGTTTTCATCAAGGATCTCCCTGTACTTTAATCTGTTCATCTTTCCCTCGATCCTGACTAGTCTCTGCCTCTGAAAAACATCCCCACAGCATGATGCTGCCACCACCATACTTCCTCCAGACGTGATGGTCAAACAGTTCAATCTTGGTTTCATCAGACCAGAGAATCCAGTTTCTCATGGTCTGAGAGTCCTTTAGGTGCCTTTTGTCAAACTCCTTTTGTCAAACTCCAATTTTCGTTGTTTTCATTGTTTCTTTATGGATAATTGCAAGATTGAGAGTTTAAAAAAAAAGAACAGGAAAAATACAACCGAGAAAACAAAATTCCCAACATAATTTTATGGGGCCCTTATAGTTGTTTATTAAAGGCCCAGTGCAGTCAAAAACGTGATGTCCTGTGTTTTACATATATTTCCACACTAAGAGGTTGGAATAATACTGTGAAATTATGAAACCGATGGCGAAGCCCTTTTAGTATAAGAGCTGTTTGAAAAGGCCTCCTGAAATGTCTGCCTGTGTTGGTGGGATGGAGTTTTGGAGTTCCAAACCTCTGCCAATAACAGCTAGTTTTCAGTTGTCCCCTCCCCACTCAGACAACTCCCAAACGTATTGCTTTGAGAAATGTATCTTTGCTGAGAAGCAATTATACTTTTTTGGGCCATTTGAATTGAAAACAGAGTACGGTACTTAATTGTTACTCAGAAATCATATGATAATGACCTTTAACCATTATTTCCCCAGGTATATTGACAGAAACCACATCTCTGATTCAGAGCGGTTGGGTTAAATGTGGAAGACACATTTCGGTTGAATACATTCAGTTATGCAACTAACTAGGTACCCCCTTTCCCTAATTGCTTGTACACCAATGACCCGGGGAAGAGTTGCAGGGTAGAGGAGAAGAGAAGAATGTGCCTATATGACTGCGTTTACAAAGGCAATCAGATATACCAATCAGGCACCAATCAGATCAGTTCTTTTGCCCATGAGTGGGAAAAATATCAGAATTAGGCACCTGTGTAAACGCAGACTCAGGGTTCTGTGCAGGCCAGTCAAGTCCTTCCCCAATGATCTCGGCAAGCAATTTCTGTATGGACCTTTGTGCACAGGGGCATTGTCATGCTGAAACAGGAAAGGCCTTCCCCAAACTGTTGCCACAAAGTTGGAAGCACAGAATCATCAACAATGTCACTGTATGTTGTAGCGTTAAGATTTCCCTTCACCAGAACTAAGGGACCGAGCCTGAACCATGAAAAACAGCCCCAGACCATTATTCCTCTTCCACCAAACTTTACAGTTGGCACTATGCATTGGGGCAGGTAGCGTTCTCCTGGCATCCACCAAACCCACATTTGTCCTTCGGACTGCCAGATGGTGAAGCGTGATTCATCACTCCAGAGAATGCGTTTCCACCGCTCCAGAGTACAATGGCGGCGAGCTTTACACCACTCCAGCTGACGCTTGGCATTGAGCGTGGTGATCTTAGGCTTGTCTGCGGCTGATTCCAGAGGCAGTTTGGAACTCGGTAGTGAGTGTTGCAACCGAGGACAAACTGTTTTTACATGCTACACACTTCAGCACTCAACGGGCCCATTCTGTGAGCTTGTGTGGCCTACCACTTCGCGGCTGAACCGTTGTTGCTCCTAGATGTTTCCACTTCACAATAACAGCACTTACAGTTGACCAGGGAAGCTCTATCAGGGCAGAAATTTGACAAACTGACTTGTTGGAAAGGTGGCATCCTATGATGTTGCCACGTTGAAAGTCGCGGAGTCAGTGTTTGTCTATGGAGATTGCATGGCGGTGTGCTCGATTTTATACACCTGTCAGCAACGGGTGTGGCTGAATTAGCCGAATCCACTAATTTGAAGTGGTGTCCACATACTTTTGGTGGCGAAGTGTATGCTTTATAGCTCAAAATAATCTATGTACAAAATAGTGAACAAATACTAAAACAATCCCCTTTTTATGACAGCAGCATATGTCTGAAGGTCTTTCGATTATTTCTCCATGTATGGTTTTACTGCCTAAGAAGGTTGCAATGCTCCGTAATGGCTAGCTCAGGTCATTCACTGTCGCATTCTGAGAGGAGAGCCCACTGGTGAAAATCACAAACAGGCAGTGTGTCTTGACTTGACCTGTACACCAGAGGAAGTCTGCAGTCATTTCATTCCAATCCATTTGAACACTTCATCCTTTTCATAGTGGACTAAAGACACACAAAAAAAGTGAGACTATAGCTCTAGTTTTTCAATGGTCAATTCCAATAAATTTAAGTTTCATTAATGTGACCAGCTAAAACGACATGGTTGTGGCGCTAGGCTAACATTGGCTAGTCTGGTGCGAGGTCTATGTGTCAGAGCTATGTTATGTGAAGTGGTACCTCATCCACAGAGCACTGTGTTTGCCCGTGATGTGTGACTCATCTCTGGACACATCTGATAGGACAAGTTGTGTCTAAGGACACACACGCACTGCAGAGATAGCAAGGTGTGTGTGTGCGGCTGTCTGTCTGTCTGTCTGTCTGTGAACTCCTCCCTATGAGGCAAGATGTTCGGGACCACGAAAGAGTTCAGTATATCACACTGCGATTGGCTGAGGAGGTTGCGGGGGAAATTAAGTGGAGCCAGTTCAGAAAGGAAACCTGGGTGCCCCGCATCAGCTGACGCATCCCAATAGACACTAGTATCAATCACGCCTACCTTATTGGCTGGGTATTTACGCTATATGCATCTGCTCTCTCATCCTGCTGCTGTTTGCTGCAACTGCTACTATGCGCTGGCCTCTTGCTCTGCATCGACGCTACCTTGTTTGGCTGCTCCGGGGATCAACCGCGTTGCTGCTCTACTGTTGTCTGTCAATAGCGGATACAATCTAGCTAGCCAAGTAGAATTAGCCTTGGGAGTAGCCTATCATTTAAGCTAGCTACTCGTTTGTTCCCAAAACCAGCTTTCGGGCAGATTCGGCGCGCTCCGGGGAACATACAGCCCATCATGCCCATCATGAGGAATCATCCCCGGACGTACAAGAAGGAGGGTCAGCATACAGGTCATGCGTTGGTATACAGGAGTGAGTGGCAATGTTCTCGAACCCATGAGCAGGAGATGGTCTAATCACGATGCGTCGATAGTGTTTCGGTCTATCTGCACACGTTTATCGTTGAGTGCCGCATCGATATCGATAGTCGTTTTCCCTGAGCGTCGCGCTATCCGTGATGATGGGCTATATTTTAAAGGTCATACCAATCACATTAGTAGTGTCTTGCGCTGGCAGTCAGACCTTAAATTTTGTACATAATCATTATGACTATGGTTATTATTCTTGGAACTCTATTCCTTTACATTCAACTTAATTTGCATACGGGTCTGGATTATTGCGTTGTACAGCTACACCCCTGCTGGTTTCTGCGCCGAGCAATCAGAGTATCTGCATTCATAAATGCACATTTGTTGCATAATTAGCATACTATTAGTAGTATAATTTCAGTCAACGTAGTTACAGTTGAAGTCGGAAGTTTACATTCACTTAGGTTGGGGTCATTAAAACTCGTTTTTCAAAGAATCCACAAATGTCTTGTTAACAAACTATAGTTTTGGCAAGTCGGTTAGGACATCGACTTTGTGCATGACACCAGTCATTTTTCCAACAATTGTTTACAGACAGATTATTTCACTTATAATTCACAATTCCAGTTTATATACAGTAAGTTGACTGTGCCTTTAAACAGCTTGGAAAATTCCAGAAAATGATGTCATGGCTTTAGAAGCTTCCGATAGGCTAATTGACATCATTTGAGTCAATCGGAAGTGTACCTGTGGACGTATTTCAAGGTGCGCAACATCCCAGCTCCCCGCATCTGCTGGGCTAGGGTGAGCATCCAGCCAGGAAGGATGGTGCTTGCTCAGCGAGCCTGGTTTTCAGTGCGTCTCTTCGGCCCAGGATATCCGGCGCCGGCTCTGCGCACTGTGTTTCCGGTACGTCTGCACAGCCCAGTGCATCCTGTGCCAGCACCCCCCATTTGCAGCGTGAAGATAACCATCCAGCCAGGACAGGTTGTGCTCTACTCTCGAGACCTCCAGTGCGCCTCCACGGCCCAGTGTATCCTGTGCCTGCGCCCAGAACCAAGCCTCCAGTGATGATCCATGGCACAAAGCCTCCAGTGATGATCCATGGCACAAAGCCTCCAGTGATGATCCATGGCACGAAGCCTCCAGTGATGATCCATGGCACGAAGCCTCCAGTGATGATCCATGGCACAAAGCCTCCAGTGATGATCCATGGCAAGAAGCCTCCAGTGATAATCCATGGCACGAAGCCTCCAGTGATAATCCATGGCACGAAGCCTCCAGTGATAATCCATGGCACGAAGCCTCCAGTGAGGAGTCATGGCACGAAGCCTCCAGTGAGGAGTCATGGCACGAAGCCTCCAGTGAGGAGTCATGGCACGAAGCCTCCAGTGAGGAGTCATGGCACGAAGCCTCCAGTGAGGAGTCATGGCACGAAGCCTCCAGTGAGGAGTCATGGCACGAAGCCTCCAACGACGGTCTCCAATCTGGAGCCTCCAGTGACGGTCTCCAGTTCCTCCAGCGAGGGTCCCCAGTTCGGGTCCGGGGTCGGCGGCGAGGGTCCCCGCACCAGAGCCGCCACCGCGGATAGATGCCCACCCAGACCCTCCCATATAGGTTCAGGTTTTGCGGCCAGAGTCAGCACCTTGGGGGGGTCAGGGTGTGATGTGGGGGGGGCATTCTATGTTTTGTGTTCTATGTTTCTTTATTTCTATGTTTTGGCCCGGTATGGTTCTCAATCAGGGACAGCTGTCTATCGTTGTCTGTGATTGGGAATCATACCAAGGTAGCCCTTTCCCTCCTTTCTGTGTGGGTAGTTGACTTTGTTAGAGGAATACATAGCCCTGTTAAGCTTGACGGTCGTTTTGTATTGTTTATGGTTTTTGTTAGCGACATTTCTAATAAAGAGGAATATGTACGCTCCCCACGCTGCACCATGGTCCGCTTCTTATGACGACCGTGACAATATCGTATATCGACATAACCTGAAAGGCCACTCAGCAGGGAAGCCACTGCTCCGAAACCGCCATAAAAAAGCCAGACTACAGTTTGCTACTGTACATGGGGACAAAGATCATACTTTTTGGAGAAATGTCCTCTGGTTTGATGAAACAAAAATATAACTATTTGGCCGTCATGACCAACGTTATGTTTGGAGGAAAAAAGGGGGAGGCTTGCAAGCCAAAGAACACCATCCCAACCGTGAAGCACGGGGGTGGCAGCATCATGTTGTGGGGGTGCTTTGCTGCAGGAATGATTGGTGCACTTCACAAAATAGATGGCATCATGAGGTAGGGAAATTATGTGGATATATTGAAGCAACATCTCAAGACATCAGTCAGGAAGAGAAAGCTTGGTCACAAATGGATCTTCCAAATGGACAATGACCCCAAGCATACTTCCAAAGTTGTGGCAAAATCACTTAAGGACAACAAAGTCAAGGTATTGGAGTGGCCATCACAAAGCTCTGACCTCAATCCTATAGAAAATGTGTGGGCAGAACTGAAAAAGTGTGGGCGAGCAAGGAGGCCTACAAACCTGAAGCTTGTGGAAGGCAACCCGAAACGTTTGACCTAAGTTAAACAATTTAAATGCTACCAAATATTAATTGAGTGTATGTAAACTTCTGACCCACCTGGAATGTGATGAAAGAAATAAAAGCTGAAATCATTCTCTCTACTATTATTCTGACATGTCACATTCTTAAAATAAAGTGGTGATCCCAACTGACCTAAGACAGGGAAGTTTTACTAGGATTAAATGTCAGGAATTGTGAAAAACTGAGTTTAAATATATTTGGCTACGGTGTGTGTAAACTTCCCCCTTCAACTGTATATTTACTTAATTCTTATTTGCAGCAGTAGATTTAGGCTATTTATTAGCATTTGTAGTCATCTGTCATGCATTTTAAACTTTCATCGTGTGTTCTAGTAGTATAATTGTAGTGGTTGGTCTTAATCTATACTATTGTAGCGAGCACTTCATTCTAGCCATGCATTAGTACTGGTATTAATTCATTCTCTGTGCATGTTGTTTTTTTCATGTCTTTCATACTACACTGAACAAAAATACAAATGCAACATGACATGATTTCAACAATGTTACTGAGCTAGATGGTGGCTGGTCTCAGACGATCCCACAGGTAAAGAAGCCGGATGTAGAGGTTGTGGCCTGTGATGGTTACACGTGGTCTGCAGTTGTGAGGCCATTGGACATACTGCCAAATTCTGTAGAATGACGTTGGAGGCGGCTTATGGTAGAGAAATAACATGAAATTCTCTGGCAAAAGTTTTGGTCGACATTCCTGCAGTCCGCATGCCAACTGCACGCTCCCTCAAAATTTGAGACTGTGGCATTGTGTTGTGTGTCAAAACTGCACATTTTTAGAGTGGCCTTTTATTGCCCCCAGCACAAGGTGCACCTGTGTAATGATCATGCTGTTTAATCAGCCTCTTGATATGCTACACCTGTCAGGTGGATGGATTATCTTGGCAAAGGATCATTTTTTACATTTATTTTATAGAACCTTATTAACTAGCCAAACAATGGACGACGCTGGGCCAATTGTGCGCCACCCTATGGGACTCCCAATCACATGTGATGCAGCCTTGATTCGAACCGCGAACTACAGTGATATCTCTTGCACTGAGATGCTATGCCTTCGACCGCTGTACCACTTGGGAGACTGGTGTGCCACTTGGGAGACTGGTGTGCCACTTGGGAGACCGCTGTGCCACTTGGGAGACCGCTGTGCCACTTGGGAGACCGCTGTTCCACTTGGGAGACTGGTGTGCCACTTGGGAAACCGCTGTGCCACTTGGGAGACTGGTGTGCCACTTGGGAAACCGCTGTGCCACTTGGGAAACCGCTGTGCCACTTGGGAGACTGGTGTGCCACTTGGGAAACCGCTGTGCCACTTGGGAAACCGCTGTGCCACTTGGGAGACCGCTGTGCCACTTGGGAGACCGGTGTGCCACTTGGGAGACTGGTGTGCCACTTGGGAGACTGGTGTGCCACTTGGGAGACTGGTGTGCCACTTGGGAGACCGCTGTGCCACTTGGGAGACCGCTGTGCCACTTGGGAGACCGCTGTGCCACTTGGGAGACCGGTGTGCCACTTGGGAGACCGCTGTGCCACTTGGGAGACCGCTGTGCCACTTGGGAGACTGGTGTGCCACTTGGGAGACTGGTGTGCCACTTGGGAGACCGCTGTGCCACTTGGGAGACCGCTGTGCCACTTGGGAGACCGCTGCGCCTCTCGGGAGACTTAGAGGGCAACACTAGCTATTCTTTCCACAGCATCTGCTGGAGCATTGCAGTATGATGGCACACCATTTTTTAGGACAGTAGTAAGCAAGTGTGTGTGTTATCATGCATGCTTGTACATAGTAGTGTGCAGGCATCTTATACCCTGACGCAACTTCTACTGGTCCTAATGTGTGGGTTCTACAAGAACTGTACAGCAGTCAAGTAGCAGGATCTCTTGTGCTACTTGAATGGGGTTCAGTCTGTCATTGGCTAAACATTACTGGGTCTTTTCAGTATATTCACAGTACAGCCTCATTTTAAATTGATACTTCTGCAAAACCCTCCCCTTTCTTCCTCAGATTTTAAGTTATCACCATGGACCTTAGTGGGGAAGCTGACGCGTATAGCTGCACGGTGACTAATCGAGGCTTGCTATAGTTTCAGCTGTGTTGAATGGGTTGTTGATGCTACCATCATCTAGCATGTGCCGGGCTTGCTAAACACCCACATGACGATCAGTGCCGGCGATCAAGCGTTCATTGCCTCTTATGGGAAGGTTTGTTAGAGCTGATTCAGACTCTCTTTATATGCAGGCTTATCTTGTGATCTACGGGGTCTATGTCTATGTCTCTCGTTATCAATGATGAGATACTGGGTTTTCGGCTTCTCTCTCTGTCCCTGCATCCACACTGAAGATCATAGGGCGTGGTCTTCTACTTCCTACGCACGCTATATTAGATTAAACGCCAAGGAGATTTTGGATGCCAGAAGTGTATGCACAGAATGTAGAATGTATGCACACATGACTGTAAGTCGCTTTGGATAAAAGCGTCAGCTAAATGGCATATATATATATTATAAGTGATGGGTTCTTCTGCGAGATCCCGTGACTTGTATAGTTCACTATGTCGGCGTTCAGCCCACAGTCAATAGCTTCGCTTCGGTTGTCATCGTAATGAAGTTCAGTACAGGTGGTTGGCTGGGTGCTTATTACTTAGGTTGCTTATAGTAGATATATCATGTAAAGCCATAGATGATTAGGCTGTTGATATAGTTCAGTGATGGCACCAGGCGGTGCTTCTTTAGGGCGGCTGGGTTCACACTGCTTTGTGGCAGATAGGAAGATGGTCACGTGTGATGAAGATGAAGCTCACCTTTGCCTCCACGTGATGAAGGGCACCAGGCGGTGCTTCTTTAGGGCGGCTGGGTCTCACTGCTTTGTGGCAGATATAGATGAAGGAGTTATTCTTTAGGGCGGCGTTCACACTGCTCAGTATGCACGTTAACATTCTGTTTAGGACATGATAGGATGACTTTAGGTGATCAGTCGATAAAGATATGCCAACAGTGCTTCTGTAGGAGTTATACGTCGCTCAGTATGCACGTTAACATTCTTTTTAGGACATGATAGGATGACTTTAGGTGGAGTCGATAATATGCCAACAGTGCTTCTGTCGTAGCTGCACGTAGTCGTCTGGCGTACGGTTCTGCTGTTTTGGGGGATTGGTATAGCTCGCTTTGCTCAGACAGCGAGTTACCCTGAAGGAGCAGAGCCGATATCGCCAAGACTTGCATTATCCATTGCTGAATAAATTGTTAAACATATTTCTACGTGGTGTTTTCGTTTATTTTGAAATGATGTGGAACCAGTTCAGAAATTGGAGGCTTGTATCAATCATGCCTAATTTATTGGTTGGGTTTTTAAGCTATACGGGTCTGCTCTCTCATCCTGCTATCGTTTGCTGCTACTGGTACTGTGCACTGGCTTCTTGCTCCCACCACCCCCCTGCCTCCACTTGTTTTGGTTCTGTGTTTCTGCCTGGGGGATTGGTATAGTTTACCGCACTCACTGCCCCTAGACTATATTTTACATGGATCTTTTGCTCAGGCAGCGAGTTACCCTGAAGGAGCAGAGCCAATATCGCCAATACTTGCATTATTCATTGCTGAATAAATGGTTCAATATTTATACGATGCACTTTCCTTCTGAGATGACTTTTGGAACAGCCTGCTTGCACACTCCACTGACTGCCATAATGATAGATAATAGAGATGGGAGAGAAAGGAGGAGAGATATGTCCTGCCAATGTTCATACAACAAACCCATTCTTCCCCTAATTGCCTTGTGTGGAGTGTTGTAGTGATTGGCAACCCAATCCCTCCGAAACCAAAACTCAGCCGGGCTCATGACATTTCTTTAACATCACCAGATTACTAAATTGTTCCCATCATCGCCCCTCTCTTTATTACAGTGACTTTGTTTGGACCTGTGTCTGAGAGGGGAAAACACACACACACACACACACACACACACACACACACACACACACACACACACACACACACACACACACACACACACACACACACACACACACACACACACACACACACACACACACACACAGTGTGTCACATGTCAAACCCACCCAAATCACCCTACTTCAGCAGCATTCTACCTCTACTGTAAGTGAGTCACGGTTTAAAGTGGCAATATGCAACTTTTTGGGCGACCTGACAAAAATTAACATAGAAATATGAGTTATAGATCTGTCATTCTAATCGAAAACAAGTCTAAGAAGCGGTAGATCTGTTCTGTGCGCGCTATTACTATGCTTCCCGTTCGTAAGCTTTGTTTTTGCATCTTTTACTTTCGGTTTTGTTTTTGCATCTTTTACTTTCGGTTTTGTACACAACCTTCAAACGGGTGAAACAACAATATTTTTGGGTTATGAGAAAATATATTTCACAGCACCTTAGATGGTACAATGATTCTCTACACTACACTAGATGATTCTCTACACTACACTAGATGATTCTCTACACTACACTAGATGATTCTCTACACTACACTAGATGATTCTCTACACTACACTAGATGATTCTCTACACTACACTAGATGATTCTCTACACTACACTAGATGATTCTCTACACTACACTAGATGATTCTCTACACTACACTAGATGATTCTCTACACTACACTAGATGATTCTCTACACTACACTAGATGATTCTCTACACTACACTAGATGATTCTCTACACTACACTAGATGATTCTCTAGACTACACTAGATGATTCTCTACACTACACTAGATGATTCTCTACACTACACTAGATGATTCTCTACACTACACTAGATGATTCTCTACACTACACTAGATGATTCTCTAGACTAGATTGTTATGTCACATAAACTGAAATTAGGCAAACTATTAGCAATCAGGAAATGGTGGATCGATTTCTGCGTAATGCAACGTTCAATACAGACATAATAATGCCATAGAGGAGACCGTCTGCTGGCCTGGACCGCACAGCAGGAGACAGGCTAGGAACCTGAGCTGGAGCACAGCTAACATAGCTCATCATCCTTCCCATGTTATCTGGCTCTACACTGCAGCCCGCTCTGGCAGAGGTGAAACCCTAAATCCATATTAGACCTTTTCAAAGCAATATAACTACCAGGAGTGTGTGTGTGTGTGTGTGTGTGTGTGTGTGTGTGTGTGTGTGTGTGTGTGTGTGTGTGTGTGTGTGTGTGTGTGTGCGTGTGCCTGCTTGTGTGTGTGTGAAAGCTAGATGGAAACGTATACTATCAAGACAAACACATTACAAGCACAGTAAGTGTATAATCACTTTGTATTTTCACTAGGATGTTCCATAATGTAACAGTGTAGGTGATGCAAAGCTGTTACAACATCATCTGTGTATCTTCTTAACCACAATGGTGACGCACTGTACAGTCTACTGGCAGCCAACTGCCTCATTACAAGGTGTGGAAAACCCAATGATGTACAGTACATAAACATACAGTATATATGTCTAATGGAAAACCCCAGGGAAAAGAGACTCCAGTTTCAAGAGCTGTGAAATATCACCAGCTCTGTCATCAAAGTCAGGCGGCTACAACAATGAGTCTCCTTCAGGAAGTACCTGTGACTCGCTCCGTTGAGACATGGTCATCAGAACCAGAGACTGCTTTGCGAGCGGTGATTGGAATATGTTCAGAGAATCTGCAGATAACACTGATGAGCCAACCAACTCTGTCACCGGCTTCATTAGGAAATGCATCGGCGATGCTGTCCCCACAATGTAGGTTCGCTGCTTCCCTAATCAAAAAGCCCTGGATTAACACTGAGGATGGCGCTAAGGTAAATGACAGCTCCTCGCAATAAGACCAAGGAGCTGATCGTGGACTACAGGAAACAGGGTGGCAGTATCCCATCCACATCGACGAGGCAGCAGTAGTGTGGGTCGAGAGCTTCAAGTTCCTTGTTGTCCAAATCCCCAAGGATTTAAAATGGTCCACATGTGCACAGTTGTGACGAGGGCGCGACAGCGCCTCTTCCCCCATCAGGAGGAAGGCCCGGAAAATCGCTAAAGAGTCCAGCCACCCAATCCATAGACGGGTCTCTCTGCTTCCTCATAGGAACCAGTACCGAGGCATCAAGTCTGACACCAACAGGCTCCTGGACAGCTTGGATCCCCAAGCCATAAGACTGATAAATATACTGAACAAAAATATAACCGCAACATGAAACAATTTTAAAGATTTTACTGAGTTACAGTTCATTAAGGAAATCAGTCTATTGAAATAGCTTCATTAGGCCCTAATCTATGGATTTCACATGACTGGGAACACAGACATGCATCTGTTGGTCACAGATACCTTAATAAAGGTAGGGGTGTGGATCAGAAAACCAGTCATTATCTGCTGTGACCACCATTTGCCTCATACAGTGTGACACGTCTCCTTCACATAGAGTTGATCAGGCTGTTGATTATGGCCTGTGGAATGTTGTCCCACTCCTCTTCAATGGCTGCGCAAAGTTGCTGGATATTGGCGGGAACTGGAACCCGCTGTCGTATACGTCGATCCAGAGCATCCTAAACATGCTTGATGCATGACATGTCTGGTGAGTATGCAGGCCATGGACGAACTGGGACATTTTCAGCTTCCAGGAATTGTGTACAGATCCTTGCGGCATGGGGCCGTGCATGATCATGTGGAAACACGAGGTGATGGAGGCAGATGAATGGCACAATGGGCCTCAGGATCTCGTCACGGTATCTCTGTTTATTCAAATTACCATTGGTAAAATGCAATTGTGTTTGTTGTCCGTAGCTTATGCCTGCCCTTACCATGACCCCACTTCCGCCATTCGGCACTCTATTCACAACGTTGACATCAGCAAATCGTTCGCCCACACAACACCATACACCTGGTCTGCGGTTGTGAGGCCGGTTGAACGTACTGCCTGCCAAATGATCTGAAACAACTTTGGGAAGCGAGTTATGGAAATGAATTTTCTCTGACAACAGCTCTGGTGGACATTCCTGCAGTCAGCATGCCAACTGCACTCTCCCTCATAACTTGAGGCATCTGTGGCGATGTGTTGTGTGTCAAAACTGCACATTTTAGAGGGGCCTTTTATTGTCTCCAGCACAAGGTGCACCTGTGTAATGATTATGCTGTTTAATCAGCTTATGCCACACCTGCACGGTGGATGGATTATCTTGGCAAAGGAGAAATGCTCTCTAACAGGGATGGAAACAAATTTGTGCACAACATTTGAGAGAAATAAGAACATTTCTGGGATCTTTCATTTCAGCTCATGAAACACTTTAAATGTTGCGTTTATATATTTCACACACACACATTTATACAGACTACCTCTATCACTCCAGTATCCCTGGTATTGGAACTGACCCTGTATATAGCTTACATACTTTCTCCTGTTCTTATTTTTAATTCTTGTGTGTTTTTGTTTTACAGTATGTTATTTTTAGTACTAAATTATATTGTTTACTAAATTGGTGGGTTTAGAACCTGCAAGAAAGACATTTCACTGTACTTGTGCACGTGACAATAAAACATGCAACTTTCCTGCAAATGGAGTATGCAGATTGACTCGGCTGCTGTCATTGGACCTGAATGGTGTCTGCTCGACAAATTAAAACAACACATTCTGGCTCCAGACACAACACTGGCCAATCAGCATGCTTCCATCAGATAACAGAGCCCCGTGTCAGCAAGCCAGCCACAGCCTTGTCATGTACCCTACGTAAAGTGTAGCGCTGCTGCTATACAAACTGCACAGGATACCTTGTGCCTTGGCTTCGAATAAGATCTTAGCCACCGTGTGGAAGGTATAGCCAGGTGGAACAGCTGATACACACGAACAACACATGACCAGTGAATTGTGGTCCGAAGTGCAGACTGTACAACACTGGACCAAAATCGGCATCACAGTTTAACAAGCCCACACATTGGTTCATCTTTGTCCCATCCGTGTCTCTACATGTAAGTTACAACTGTGTCATTCTAACTGGCTTGTTTTTATCTTCATTTGTTTGCTTGTGTGTGTGTGTGTAGCGTGTGTGTGTGTGTGTGTGTGTGTGTGTGTGTGTGTGTTGTGTGTGTGTGTGTGTGTGTGCGTGTGTGTGTGTAGCGTGTGTGTGTGTGTGTGTTGTGTGTGTGTGTGTGTGTGTGTGCGTGTGTGTGTGTGTGTGTGTGTGTGTGTGTGTGTGTGTGTGTGTGTGTGTGTGTGTGTGTGTGTGTGTGTGTGTGTAGCGTGTGTGAGCGATCTCTCACCTGAGCTGTTCCAAGTGGAAGCGCCCATCACACTTGGTTCTTCAAACCCTGTAGAGTGAGAGAGAGAGAGAGAGAGAGAGAGAGGAGGAGATCATATGGTTAGTGGGTTGGTTCTGCAGTACTACTGCGATCAGCAGACCCAGCCCAGCGTCTCAAGACATGGTGATGGCTGGTTCTGAGGCTCTGGTTCTGAGGCTCTGCTGTGACCCAAAAATGAAGTGGCATCTGGGGCATGATGGTATCATTCAACACGAGTCCGTTCCACCAGACAGAGAGAAAAGCAAACTTCAGACAACCCCACCCTGATGCTTCTTGGGCGAGTTATACAAGAGATGAACCCGGTTGAAACAGTTCATCCCTGGGTGATAATAATAATGTTATTCCTGAAGACCAGATGCCGGTAGTATCAGACAGGGGACATCAGAGTCATGCCCCAGTAGGCTACGGTATTATTAATACCTGACGACAGACAGCTCTCCTCTCTGTGTCCGCATCCCAAATGGGTACCCTTTATCCCTATGGGACCCTTTTTCAAAAGTGGTGCACTATATAGGGACCAGGGTGCCATTTGGGACGGTGTGTCATAACCAGATATTAGGCTGCAGGCAGAGTGAAATATTCACATCCACTGTCCACAGGCCAAGAGGAGATATCTGTCCAATGTAATATCTCTGCACTGTACAATAAACAGTGAGTTTACAGCAGGAGGCTGTGGGGTGGGGGATATTCTCTCTCTCTCTCTCTCTCTCTCTCTCTCTCTCTCTCTCTCTCTCTCTCTCTCTCTCTCTCTCTCTCTCTCTCTCTCTCTCTCTCTCTCTCTCTCTCTCTCTCTCTCTCTCTCTCTCTCTCTCTCTCTCTCTCTCTCTCTCTCTCTCTCTCTCTCTCTCTCTCTCTCTCTCTCTCTCTCTCTCTCTCTCTCTCTCTCTCTCTCTCTCTCTCTCTCTCTCTCTCTCACACACACACACACACACACACAGTACCATCCTTTCTCCAGACTTCCACTTCTTTCCTCTCACTGCACCCCTGTCTTTCAGCCACTCTTTCTCTTCAGCCACTCTTTCTTTTTATTTCACCTTTATTTAACCAGTCTAGTTGAGAACAAGTTCTGGCCAAGACCTGGTCAAGATAAAGTGTAGCAATTCGACACATACAACAACACAGAGTTACACATGGAATAAACAAAACATACAGTCAATAATACAGTAGAACAAAAGAAAACAAAAAGTCTATGTACAGTGAGTGCAAATGAGGTAAGTTAAGGGAGTTAAGGCAAACATTTTATTTAATTTTTTTAACCTTTATTTAACTAGGCAAGCCAGTTAAGAACAAATTCTTATTTTCAATGACGGCCTGGGAACAGTGGGTTAACTGCCTGTTCAGGGGCAGAACGACATATTTGTACCTTGTCAGCTCAGGGGTTTGAACTTGCAACCCTCGGGGTTACTAGTCCAATGCTCTAACCACTAGGTTACCCTGCCGTCCCAATAAATAGGCCATGGTGGCGAAATAATTACAATATAGCAATTAAACACTGGAATGGTAGATGTGCAGAAGATGAATGTGCTGGGGTGCAAAGCAGCAAGAAATAAATAACTACAGTATGGGGATGAGGTGGCTGCTGTTTAACTTAACAGAAAAAAAACGAAACTAGTGTTTATTCTCAGTGCTGAGCTAGTATTGTAACTGACATGTACAGTAATGTCAGCTAATGTTTCATCTCCTCACGACTGAGGTAAATGTATAAGCTACGCTAGCTAGTAGTAGCTACCAGGTCAGCTCTAGCCTCTAGATATCTGTCAGATAGCGATATGAGGTGGCTAGTATTACTGTCCAACAGCTGTTGTTTGTATGGAAATGTTTTGTAGTCTTTGTTTTGTCCCATTTCAGAAGTAAATTAACTTGGCTAGCTTCCGCCAGTTGATGTGCCATTAGAGAGAGAGCTGTTAGCTATTATTTTTGCCTCAATCAAACTAGACCTGAATCAAGCAATGAAACCATCGGCCAAACAATTAAAGATTGATATTCGGACTATTTTTCAGTGCAATTTGAGTTTTATTAGTCAGTATGGCAATGTAACATTATGAATCTGTCAGTTTCCCTGCTATTTCCCTACTTTTCACAGTGACACAGTAATAAACAGCTCTAACGTTGCAGGTTTCACTGTCATGGTGCACAGGACCAATTTCTTCATCCTGCTCCCGCCCCGCACCCACTGGCTTTCTGTCTGACTCCCACCTGCTTCCGCAAGAACTGGTCCCAAACCCAACCGCAGTCCTGCAATGTTATTTTAGGCGTATGCTCACTTGCCAGCCATGGTCCCAGCAAAAAAGAACTTCATAAATAGGTTAAATTACCAGAGATTCTCACATGGCCCTAATATTGTATTACGGGGATAAATCAGCCAGTATGGTTGATGTAGTTTGAAGAGAGCAGAGTTGGAGAAACTTGCACGTTCTCTTGAGCTATTTTTATAGCCTACCTTTTAGGAGTGGGGAGATTTTCAGATGGAGAAATATGGGTGACCAATATTTAGGCCTATTTCTAGGCAATGTATTAAACTATAGTCTAATCATAGGCCTATTTAGGAAGTACATTTCCTTTCAAATATAAGTGTCCCGTGCTTCTCTACATAGGCTATAGCCTACTCTATTTAACTGAGACCACATGCACACCTGATCTCACAGGTATGGCTACTGAACTGGAAACAGCAAGAATTATGACAGTGACACCTGCTATGTTTTGCATAGTCCTGTAGGATATAGCCTAGTTTTTAGAAAGATGATTGGCAGCCAGAGACAACAGGCTTCAATACTAATTGAAAATGAAAAGGCACAACGCTCGCTCACCCTAGTAGCCTAACCTATGCTGACCCTAGTAGCCTAACCTATGCTCACCCTAGTAGCCTAACCTATGGTCACCCTAGTAGCCTAACCTATGCTGACCCTAGTAGCCTAACCTATGGTCACCCTAGTAGCCTAACCTATGGGCACCCAAGTAGCCTAACCTATGGTCACCCTAGTAGCCTAACCTATGGTCACCCTAGTAGCCTAACCTATGGTCACCCTAGTAGCCTAACCTATGGTCACCCTAGTAGCCTAACCTATGGTCACCATAGTAACCTAACCTATGGTCACCATAGTAGCCTAACCTATGCTCACCCTAGTAGCCTAACCTATGCTCACCCTAGTAGCCTAACCTATGCTCACCCTAGTAGCCTAAACTATGCTCACCCTAGTAGCCTAACCTATGGTCACCCTAGTAGCCTAACCTATGGTCACCTAGTAGCCTAACCTATGGTCACCCTAGTAGCCTAACCTATGGTCACCACAGTAGCCTAACCTATGGTCACCATAGTAGCCTAACCTATGGTCACCCTAGTAGCCTAACCTATGGTCACCCTAGTAGCCTAACCTATGGTCACCATAGTAGCCTAACCTATGGTCACCCTAGTAGCCTAACCTATGGTCACCCTAGTAGCCTAACCTATGGTCACCCTAGTAGCCTAACCTATGGTCACCATAGTAGCCTAACCTATGGTCACCCTAGTAGCCTAACCTATGGTCACCCTAGTAGCCTAACCTATGGTCACCATAGTAACCTAACCTATGGTCACCATAGTAGCCTAACCTATGGTCACCCTAGTAGCCTAACCTATGCTCACCCTAGTAGCCTAACCTATGCTCACCCTAGTAGCCTAAACTATGCTCACCCTAGTAGCCTAACCTATGGTCACCCTAGTAGCCTAACCTATGGTCACCCTAGTAGCCTAACCTATGGTCACCACAGTAGCCTAACCTATGGTCACCATAGTAGCCTAACCTATGGTCACCATAGTAGTCTAACCTATGGTCACCCTAGTAGCCTAACCTATGGTCACCATAGTAGCCTAACCTATGGTCACCCTAGTAGCCTAACCTATGGTCACCCTAGTAGCCTAACCTATGGTCACCCTAGTAGCCTAACCTATGGTCACCCTAGTAGCCTAACCTATGGTCACCCTAGTAGCCTAACCTATGGTCACCCTAGTAGCCTAACCTATGGTCACCCTAGTAGCCTAACCTATGGTCACCATAGTAACCTAACCTATGGTCACCCTAGTAGCCTAACCTATGGTCACCCTAGTAGCCTAACCTATGGTCACCATAGTAGCCTAACCTATGGTCACCCTAGTAGCCTAACCTATGGTCACCCTAGTAGCCTAACCTATGGTCACCCTAGTAGCCTAACCTATGGTCACCATAGTAGCCTAACCTATGGTCACCCTAGTAGCCTAACCTATGGTCACCCTAGTAGCCTAACCTATGGTCACCCTAGTAGCCTAACCTATGGTCACCATAGTAACCTAACCTATGGTCACCCTAGTAGCCTAACCTATGGTCACCCTAGTAGCCTAACCTATGGTCACCCTAGTAGCCTAACCTATGGTCACCCTAGTAGCCTAACCTATGGTCACCATAGTAGCCTAACCTATGGTCACCCTAGTAGCCTAACCTATGGTCACCATAGTAACCTAACCTATGGTCACCCTAGTAGCCTAACCTATGGTCACCATAGTAGCCTAACCTATGGTCACCCTAGTAGCCTAACCTATGGTCACCATAGTAACCTAACCTATGGTCACCATAGTAGCCTAACCTATGGTCACCCTAGTAGCCTAACCTATGGTCACCCTAGTAGCCTAACCTATGGTCACCCTAGTAGCCTAACCTATGGTCACCATAGTAGCCTAACCTATGGTCACCCTAGTAGCCTAACCTATGGTCACCCTAGTAGCCTAACCTATGGTCACCCTAGTAGCCTAACCTATGGTCACCCTAGTAGCCTAACCTATGCTCACCCTAGTAGCCTAACCTATGGTCACCCTAGTAGCCTAACCTATGGTCACCCTAGTAGCCTAACCTATGGTCACCCTAGTAGCCTAACCTATGGTCACCATAGTAGCCTAACCTATGGTCACCCTAGTAGCCTAACCTATGGTCACCCTAGTAGCCTAACCCTGCCCATATTTGAATATGTTATGGTCTTGTGAAGGCTGGCTGAATTCTGGCAAAGATTATGTTCTTTTATCTCAGCATGTCTACAGATTCTCCTCTCCCTGCTTTTGTTTGCTTGTAAATGTTGATATCTGGGGCTCTTGAGTGGCGCAGGGCTCTAAGGCACTCTGAAGAAATCTGAAGAACCTGTGTAACCAAGCGTTTAAAATGGCTAAGTAACGCATTGCCATTCATTGGAAGGTTGGTTATCCTCCCACAATGTCAAGTCATGTATCACTAGATTTGATTTATTACCAGATCAAGGGTATACTGGGTAACTTTAATAAGGTCTGGATCCTTTATATGGAATACAGTAGGACTAAAGGAGTCTGTATTGAAAACATGCCCACATCAGGGGAGATACGTATTTAGGAAATCCCTAGCTGCTGGGCTGCTCAGTCCTGGCCCTGGGGGTCTGCCGTCCTGTGGGTTGTCACTCTGACCTTGGCCTAACACACCCGAAACAAATAATGACTTGATGATTGTGGGCATTTTTGCTTACATTTTTGTTCTAAATAGAAACTGCACATTGGATTGTGTCAAAATGCAGAAAATGAGCTTTAGATAGCTCAAAAAAAAGTCTGGGGGAGGACACCCAGACCCCCCTCCAGGTTATATCCCACCACCCCCACTTCTAAAACCAAAGTGGCACCCTTGCATTTATAACAATTTAGCAACAGCAGCTGTACCAGCTGGGTTCAGAGCAGAGGGACATGGCAGTGAGAGTGGAGTGGCAGAGTCTGAGTCAGTAGAGGACCTATGAGAGCTATGGCGGGACTGACTGGGAGGTGTTAATTGGGTGATAATCTGCAGTTGAACGCGTGGCATGTTGGGAGGAATTAACGAGCCCAGTGCAGCCCAGTGCAGCTCAGCGTAGTGTCAGGAAATTAGCCTGGGCTAAAGAGGCTGCATGGTGTAGGCCTGCTGCACCTGTTAGTGTGGCAGGCAGATGAGATGAGGCTATACTGCTATATACCATGGCTATAAACCAGAGGAGGTTGATGGCTGGTGTTATTGGAGCAAGGGGTCATTGTAATGGCTGAAATAGAATAAATGGAATGGTATCAAACGGTTTCAATGAGACCTTCCTCGTAATAGCTCCTCCCACCAGCCTTCCTCTACTATAAACCCTGTTACATTAACATGACTGTAAACACCACAGCATTTTAATCAGGTATATATTTGGCAGTTAGCCCCACTCAACACTTGTGGGGGTTGATGATACTGCTGTGTGTGCTCGATCTGGAAGGGAGTTGTAGTTTTACCCTAACTAATAAAACTACAAACATAGTCCCGTGAGTTATAACAGACAGGTTTTTGTGATTTAATCATAGTAAGACAAATCCAGAAGGAGGAAAGGTGAGAGGGGAGGGAGGAGAGGAGAGGAGAAATGAACAGGGCAGAAGGGAAAGATGAGAGGCTTCACGGCCCGTTGGCTCTCCTAACACAGTGGAGCCAGTGAAGGGGAGCCAGGTGAGGACCCTACAGAGGATGTGGAGAGAGGGAGAGGGGGGGCTAGGTGAGGACCCTACAGAGGATGTGGAGAGAGGGAGAGGGGGGGCTAGGTGAGGACCCTACAGAGGATGTGGAGAGAGGGAGAGGGGGGGCTAGGTGAGGACCCTACAGAGGAAGTGGAGAGAGGGAGAGGGGGCTAGGTGAGGACCCTATAGAGGAAGTGGATGTGGAGAGAGGGAGAGGGGGGCTAGGTGAGGACCCTACAGAGGAAGTGGAGAGAGGGAGAGGGGGGCTAGGTGAGGACCCTATAGAGGAAGTGGATGTGGAGAGAGGGAGAGGGGGGGCTAGGTGAGGACCCTACAGAGGAAGTGGAGAGAGGGAGAGGGGGGCTAGGTGAGGACCCTACAGAGGAAGTGGAGAGAGGGAGAGGGGGCTAGGTGAGGACCCTATAGAGGAAGTGGATGTGGAGAGAGGGAGAGGGGGGCTAGGTGAGGACCCTACAGAGGAAGTGGAGAGAGGGAGAGGGGGCTAGGTGAGGACCCTACAGAGGAAGTGGAGAGAGGGAGAGGGGGGCTAGGTGAGGACCCTATAGAGGAAGTGGATGTGGAGAGAGGGAGAGGGGGGGCTAGGTGAGGACCCTACAGAGGAAGTGGAGAGAGGGAGAGGGGGGCTAGGTGAGGACCCTATAGAGGAAGTGGATGTGGAGAGAGGGAGAGGGGGGCTAGGTGAGGACCCTACAGAGGAAGTGGAGAGAGGGAGAGGGGGCTAGGTGAGGACCCTATAGAGGAAGTGGAGAGAGGGAGAGGGGGCTAGGTGAGGACCCTATAGAGGAAGTGGATGTGGAGAGAGGGAGAGGGGGGCTAGGTGAGGACCCTATAGAGGAAGTGGATGTGGAGAGAGGGAGAGGGGGGAGCCAGGTGAGGACCCTACAGAGGAAGTGGAGAGAGGGAGAGGGGGGCTAGGTGAGGACCCTATAGAGGAAGTGGATGTGGAGAGAGGGAGAGGGGGGGCTAGGTGAGGACCCTACAGAGGAAGTGGAGAGAGGGAGAGGGGGGGCTAGGTGAGGACCCTACAGAGGAAGTGGATGTGGAGAGAGGGAGAAGAGAGAGGGGGGGCTAGGTGAGGACCCTACAGAGGATGTGGATGTGGAGAGAGGGAGAGGGGGCTAGGTGAGGACCCTACAGAGGAAGTGGATGTGGAGAGAGGGAGAAGAGAGAGGGGGGCTAGGTGAGGACCCTACAGAGGAAGTGGATGTGGAGAGAGGGAGAGGAGAGAGGGGGGCTAGGTGAGGACCCTACAGAGGAAGTGGATGTGGAGAGAGGGAGAGGGGGGGCTAGGTGAGGACCCTACAGAGGAAGTGGATGTGGAGAGAGGGAGAGGGGGGGCTAGGTGAGGACCCTACAGAGGAAGTGGATGTGGAGAGAGGGAGAGGGGGGGCTAGGTGAGGACCCTACAGAGGAAGTGGATGTGGAGAGAGGGAGAGGGGGGGCTAGGTGAGGACCCTACAGAGGAAGTGGATGTGGAGAGAGGGAGAGGGGGGGCTAGGTGAGGACCCTACAGAGGAAGTAGATCTGGAGAGAGGGAGAGGGGGGGCTAGGTGAGGACCCTACAGAGGAAGTGGATGTGGAGAGAGGGAGAGGAGGGGCTAGGTGAGGACCCTACAGAGGAAGTGGATGTGGAGAGAGGGAGAGGGGGGGCTAGGTGAGGACCCTACAGAGGATGTGGAGAGAGGGAGAGGGGGGGCTAGGTGAGGACCCTACAGAGGATGTGGAGAGAGGGAGAGGGGGGCTAGGTGAGGACCCTACAGAGGAAGTGGATGTGGAGACAGGGAGAGGGGGCTAGGTGAGGACCCTACAGAGGATGTGGATGTGGAGAGAGGGAGAGGGGGGCTAGGTGAGGACCCTATAGAGGAAGTGGATGTGGAGAGAGGGAGAGGGGGGGCTAGGTGAGGACCCTACAGAGGAAGTGGATGTGGAGAGAGGGAGAGGGGGGGCTAGGTGAGGACCCTACAGAGGAAGTGGAGAGAGGGAGAGGGGGGGCTAGGTGAGGACCCTACAGAGGAAGTGGAGAGAGGGAGAGGGGGGGCTAGGTGAGGACCCTACAGAGGATGTGGAGAGAGGGAGAGGGGGGGGCTAGGTGAGGACCCTACAGAGGAAGTGGATGTGGAGAGAGGGAGAGGGGGGGCTAGGTGAGGACCCTACAGAGGAAGTGGATGTGGAGAGAGGGAGAGGGGGGGCTAGGTGAGGACCCTACAGAGGAAGTGGATGTGGAGAGAGGGAGAGGGGGGCTAGGTGAGGACCCTACAGAGGAAGTGGATGTGGAGAGAGGGAGAGGGGGGCTAGGTGAGGACCCTACAGAGGAAGTGGATGTGGAGAGAGGGAGAGAGGGGGCTAGGTGAGGACCCTACAGAGGAAGTGGATGTGGAGAGAGGGAGAGGGGGGGCTAGGTGAGGACCCTACAGAGGAAGTGGATGTGGAGAGAGGGAGAAGAGAGAGGGGGGAGAAGAGAGCCAAACTATCCCATCCGGTCGGTCCAGGGGAATATCAAACCAGATGCGAAGCCCTGTTATCCCTCCTCCGTTTAGAGCACATCTGCAAGCTACCCCAACCCAACCCCTGTCATTACACAATCAAGGAATATCTGGTAAAGTGGAGATTTGCTAATGAAGGCCTAAAATTAGGGCCTGGATAGAGCCGGTCACAGTGGCTGATCCTGGACCAGTAAAGATTAAACGGAACAAAAATGCAGGTCTGAAACGAAGGAAACAGCTGACTCTGGTTCAGTGGTTCTGCTGTTACTACAGGTGTGGCATTGTGGAGCTACGTACACATAAGA
>NC_068446.1:5484913-5504913 GCF_023373465.1 Oncorhynchus keta
TTGCATGCGTACACCACCCCTGACAGATAATATCCCATGAGATCATAGTGTGAACTCCCGGATTCCTGCCCTGCTGATCTATCCCACGGAGAGGGCTGAGCAGATGGGAATCTTGGAAGCCCAGGATAAAATGACTGGATTTAAACGTCATTTAAGATTCAGACATCATGACGACCTGGGACTGGGATCAATTCCAAAACCATTCCGTATGACGATCGGAATTTTTAAAATTTCCACTGGGATTTGAATCTCTGCCTTTTTTTTGTCTGTAAACGAGTTAATGATTAAGCATATTGGTCTTCGGTGCAACAATCAGAGACAGAACCCACTCTAGTAATTTAGACTATATAATCCGAAGCTTTGATTAGAATTTGATGAATGTATTCCACGAGAGTTGAGCAAGATGATTTGTAAATTGGAGGAGAAATGTTCCATTATTAACCACAATCCCTCTGACCTGTCTTTTCGTCAGCGTGTCTTCCTGGTGCACACACACACACACACACACACACACACACACACACACACACACACACACACACACACACACACACTTGTCAGCACGCTCATTACCTCACACCCAGTACAGTTATTTTGAATATATACAATGAAAGTACTGGATTGATAATAGGTACAGTATACAATGAAAGTACTGGATTGATAATAGGTACAGTATACAGTGAAAGTACTGGATTGATAATAGGTACAGTATACAGTGAAAGTACTGGATTGATAATAGGTACAGTATACAGTGAAAGTACTGGATTGATAATAGGTACAGTATACAATGAAAGTACTGGATTGATAATAGGTACAGTATACAGTGCCTTCAGGAAATATTCACAGCCCTTGACTTTTTCCACATTTTGTTGTGTTACAGCCTGAATTTAAAATGGATTAAAATTAGATTTTGTGTCACTGGCCTACACACAATAGCCCATTATGTTAAAGTGGAATTATGTGGGGTTTTTAAATAAAAAATGAGAAGCTGAAATGTCTTGAGTCAATACATATTCAACCCCTTTATTTTGGCCTAAATAAGTACAGGAGTAAAACCATGCTTAAGAAGTCACATAAGTTGCATGGACTCACTCTGTGTGCAATAATAGTGTTTAACGTGATTTTTAAAAATGTCAACCTCATCTCTGTACCCACACACAATTATCTGTAAGGTCCCCCAGTCGAGCAGTGAATTTCAAACACAGATTAAACCACAAAGACCAGGGAGGTTTTCCAATGCCTCGCAAAGAAGGGCACCTTCTGGTAGATGGGTAAAAATAAAACAGCAGACATTCAATATCTCTTTGAGCCTGGTGAAGTTATTATTTTACTGTTTGCAACAAGGCACAAACGTAATACTGCAACAAATGTGGGAAAGCAATTAACTTTTTGTCCTGAATACAAAGTGTTATGTTTGTGGTAAATCCAATATTGTCACGCCTGCTCCAGCTCTCCCTCCCGCTGCCCAGTATTACGCACTCCTGCCACCATCATTACACACTCCTGCCACCATCATTACACACTCCTGCCACCATCATTACACACTCCTGCCACCATCATTACGCACTCCTGCCACCATCATTACACACTCCTGCCACCATCATTACACACTCCTGCCACCATCATTACACACTCCTACCACCATCATTACACACACCTGCCACCATCATTACACACTCCTGCCACCATCATTACACACTCCTACCACCATCATTACACACTCCTGCCACCATCATTACACACTCCTGCCACCATCATTACGCACTCCTGCCACCATCATTACGCACTCCTGCCACCATCATTACGCACTCCTGCCACCATCATTACGCACTCCTGCCACCATCATTACGCACTCCTGCCACCATCATTACGCACTCCTGCCACCATCATTACGCACTCCTGCCACCATCATTACACACTCCTGCCACCATCATTACGCACTCCTGCCACCATCATTACGCACTCCTGCCACCATCATTACGCACTCCTGCCACCATCATTACACACTCCTGCCACCATCATTACGCACTCCTGCCACCATCATTACGCACACCTGCCACCATCATTACACACTCCTGCCACCATCATTACACACACCTACCACCATCATTACACACTCCTGCCACCATCATTACTCACTCCTGCCACCATCATTACACACTCCTGCCACCATCATTACACACTCCTGCCACCATCATTACACACTCCTGCCACCATCATTACACACTCCTGCCACCATCATTACACACTCCTGCCACCATCATTACACACTCCTGCCACCATCATTACACACTCCTGCCACCATCATTACACACTCCTGCCACCATCATTACACACTCCTGCCACCATCATTACACACTCCTGCCACCATCATTACACACTCCTGCCACCATCATTACACACTCCTGCCACCATCATTACACACTCCTGCCACCATCATTACGCACTCCTGCCACCATCATTACACACACCTGCCACCATCATTACACACTCCTGCCACCATCATTACACACTCCTACCACCATCATTACACACTCCTGCCACCATCATTACACACTCCTGCCACCATCATTACGCACTCCTGCCACCATCATTACACACTCCTGCCACCATCATTACACACTCCTGCCACCATCATTACACACTCCTGCCACCATCATTACACACTCCTGCCACCATCATTACACACTCCTGCCACCATCATTACACACTCCTGCCACCATCATTACTCACTCCTGCCACCATCATTACACACTCCTGCCACCATCATTACACACACCTGCCACCATCATTACACACTCCTGCCACCATCATTACTCACTCCTGCCACCATCATTACACACTCCTGCCACCATCATTACTCACTCCTGCCACCATCATTACACACTCCTGCTTCCCTCGTCACGCGTATCAGCGATTCATTGGACTCACCTGGACTCAATCAGTGTGTGTTATTAGCTCCCCTATATCTGTCTGTTCTCCGCGTCTGCATTCATTGTCGTATGTCGTTGTGTTACCTGGTTCTGACGCTGCTCCTATCCGGTTCCATGCTAAATTAAATGTTCTCTCTCCATACCTGCTTCTCGACTCCAGCGTCGGTTCTTACAAATTCAACACATTACTGAGTACCACTCTCCATATTTTCAAGCATAGTGGTGGCTGCATTATGTTATGGGTATGCTTGTAATCGTTAAGGACTGGGGAGTTTTTCAGGATAAAAAAGGCCAAATCTACACTGGAGTTGCTTACCAAGAAGACAGTGAATGTTCGTGAGTGGCTGAGTTACAGTTTTGACTGACATCTGCTTGAAAATCTAATGGTAAGACCTGAAAATGGTTGTCTAGCATTTATCAACAACTCATTTGACAGATCAGGAAGAATTTTGAAAAGAATAATGGGCAAATGTAGCAGAATCCAGGTGTTGGAAAGCTCTTCGAGACTTACCCAGAAGAATTCACAGCTGTAATCGCTGCCAAAGGTGATTCTAACACATGTTGACTCAGGGGGTCGAATACTTATGTAATTAAGATATGTTAGTGTTATATTTTTCACAACTTTTTTTTACAGAAGTTAGAATTTTTATTACACATTGACTTTACAAAGCATTTTATGTAGATTGTTGACAATAAATGACAATTAAGTACATTTTAATCTCACTTTGTAACACAACAATTTGGAAAAAATGAAGGGGTGTGAATACTTTCTGAATGCAATGTATATCAAAACAGTATCTGACAACTGTCTCCAGATCAGAATGAATGGCCTCTGAGTCCTTCCCTCTCAGCACGGGACCAGGAAACACCTGTCTGTTTACGATGTCCCCCTGAGCCTCTGTTACACTCTGTCATCTGACCCCAGGCCTGCCATTTAGGCATGCAGCTCCACACATAATCCACATGAAACTGATCC
Organism: Oncorhynchus keta; assembly: GCF_023373465.1. Taxonomy (NCBI): domain Eukaryota; kingdom Metazoa; phylum Chordata; class Actinopteri; order Salmoniformes; family Salmonidae; genus Oncorhynchus; species Oncorhynchus keta. The sequence goes on from NC_068446.1 coordinate 5,488,823, forward strand.
AGGACCAGATGCAAACAGACACAGGGATTATTTACAGGAAAAACGACACTGCCTGTCTTCTTCCACTCTTATTCCAACGTGCCAACACTGAAGGAAAGGGAGCGAGGGAGAACGAGCGACTGACAGAGAAGGAGAGCGAGAGACCAGAAGGACACTTGAAGCCTTCACTGTGTATTTCCATAAACTCTTCCCTGTCAATCACAGCCCGGCTGCGAGCGTCTCTCCTCTCTGCAGTCCCTCTTCCACTGAAAGTTCTACGGGACATTATGTCCAGCATTCCAAAACTCTGTTTGGGAGACGTAACGCGAAAGACTGCGAATGGAGGAGAGAGACGAGAGAGCGAAGAGAGAAAGAGAGAGAGAAGCGGCCTAAACATCAGCACAACAGGTAACACCACAGAGAACGATCTGAGAGACAAGGCAAGACATCCCAATTCAGATCTGGCTAAAAATACTTTAATCAGCTATAAATCAAATGTATTTATATAGCCCTACTTACATCAGCTGATATCTCAAAGTGCTGTACATAAATCCAGCCTAAAACCCCCAAAACAGCAAGCAATGCAGGTGTAGAAGCACATTGCCCTTTATGGATGTGTGAAACTGGTGTTCGCTCACTAACGAAGAATTCACAAAATAGGACAAACACCAAAAAACAGAGCAAACTGGAATGCGATTTGGCCTCTAACAGAGAGTACACAGTGGCAGAATACCTGACCACTGTGACTGACCCAAAATTAAGGAAAGCTTTGACTATGTTGACTCGGTGAGCATAGCCTTGCTATTGAGAGAGGCCACTGTAGACAGACCAGGCTCTCAAGAGAAGACAGGCTATGTGCTCACTGCCCACAAAATGAGGTGGCAACTGAGCTGCACTTCCTAACCTCCTGCCCAATGTACAACCATATTAGAGACACATATTTCCCTCAGATTACACAGATCCACAAAGAATTTGAAAAAACAAATCCAATTTTGATCAACTCCCATATCTATTGGGTGAAATAGCACCGTGTGCCATCACAGCAGCAAGATTTGTGACCTGTTGCCACAAGAAAAGGGCACCCAGTGAAGAGCAAACACCATTGTAAATACAACCCATATTTATGTTTATTTATTTTCCCTTTTGTATGTTAACTATTTGCACATCATTATAACACTTTATATCGCCACAATACAACATTTTAAAATGTCTCGACTTCTTTGAAACTTTTGTGAGTGTTATGTTTACTGTTCATTTTAGTTGGTTTATTTCACTTTTGTTTAGTATCTATTTCACTTGCTTTGGCAATGTAAACATATGTTTACCACGCCAATAAAGACATTTGAATTGAATTAAATTGAAAAACTTGTCCCCTTGGGATTTGAATGGGGCCAAACTCAGTAACATCAGCCCGATGGAGAGCCACTAAAACAGCCGAACATCTCTGACCCAGTCACACCATCCACCACCACCACTAGTACTACATCAGTTCTAGCTTGTATGCCCCCCCCAAAAAGCACTATTAGAATAAAATAACAAATAAATAATCATAACATTTACAACGATATAAATATAAGAATATATACAAAAATAATTATCATAAATGTCAAAAAGAAGTAACAAAGACAAACAAAGAAATTGTAGTATACAAATGCAACTAAAAACGAGAATCGAATTATTACACTATTACCCTATTGCTAACAAACAACACACCACTACAACTAAATTGCACAAATCCTATATCACACAAAGACACAAATAGAATAACACACTTATAAAGAAGAGGAGAACCTGATTATTACTCTATTGCACTTCAAACAAGAAACACACAAACTAAATTCCACAACTGCCATCTGAACCCTGACCTTTCTTGCCTTCCTTGATGCAAAGTCATCAATTACATCATCAGAGGAAATCTGTCCAGCAATTGCATGGTTAATACTGATGACAGCAAGGCCACTAAGGCGTTCCTGTGGCATGGTGGATTTGATGAGCTTCAGCTTTGAAAAGCTCCACTCTGCTTCAGCTACGGTCACTGGAGGGGTAAGACAAATCCTGAGAGCAGTCCATAAATGTGGATGCATTTCTGAGAGCTCCCTTTCGTGTATAAATATCAGCAGCTCAAGCAGGGGCATGGTCTTCAATGGAAAGTCTGGCAAGTTCTTCCGTTCCTGTGCCAGCTCTCTACCATCCAAGTCGGAGTGTTCTTTATAGTGCAGTGTCATACTAAGGGCCTCACAATGTTCTGTCAGCTCCTCGTTTGAGAGACTTTGGAAGGTTGACAGCACTCCAAACTTCTCTCCCACATTTTCTAACGTGGAACATCTTTCCTGAAGGGCTGAGGTTGCAGCACCAACAACTACATTGAAAAATGTCACCTCCACTTTCTTCGGGGCATCGCTCAAATGATTCGTATGAAAAGGGCCGCTTTGAGGACCTCAGCCTTTTTTGTTGTTGTGGAACGGCCTCGACATTCATACCCTCGCAAATATCCTTGGCTGACGTCTGTGCGGTCATAAAGCCTGTTGCCCTGGATTCGCTGAGACCTCCCTCTGTCTTTCTGAGAAGACTGACTGCAACATCCACATGCATACTGGGAGACTGCATCAGCTTGCTCCCATGTTGGATCTGGCTCGCGATGTCATACCACACCACCGTACAGATGCTGAAGCGGTATGATCCCACCTCCTCTGACAAGGACTGGGCCTCAATCTTTATCACAGGGTCTTTGGTTTGATCCCTCACCTCAATCAGTGCCTCTCTCACCACTGCTGCCTGATACCTCAGTGACTCGACACTCTTAACTTTACTCTCCCACCTTGTCTCAGTCCACATCTTCAAAGTGATGTTTTTTCAGGATGGCCCAACGCTGTGTAGAGGCTGAGAACAAGGTGTACAGTTTGTGTAAGATACCAAAGTAACCTGTGGCATCGACAGAACTTTTTAGCAGCTTCAGCCACAACCAGGTTCAATGACCTTGCTGCTCAACAAATCAATGAGTTCATTCTGTATTTGGTGGCCGAGGTAGCTGGTGGTGTGACTTCAGGTCCCTTTTTGGACACGGTTAAGGTGCTCTTTCATGACTGGATCCAATTGGGTCATCAGCTCAACCTCTGAGGAAATGTCCATTTGACGGAGAGTACGGCGTTTCTGTGTGTCCTCTTAGTGACAGATTTCTAATTGCCAGAGACTGTACAGTAGCAGTCAGACGTTTCAACATCTCTCTCCAGCTTATCCTCTCGTGCTTATCAATTGTTTCCCCTTTTTTGATCCTCACTGCCAGTTCTTTCCATGTTTTCATGCAGTTTTGGTGTTCTGGACTGCTGTCGTGTGAAGTCAACAAAGAACTGGCATGTTCCCAGTCTGTCAGTCCTGAGTTTGCTAAATACATTTTCTTCTTAGGAAAGAGTCTTTATGTTATGCAGGGATGCACACACAAACACATGTGCGTGTACCCACACACAGACGTGCGCACAAACACACCTGAAGAATCCTGCTGAGGAGAAGTGGAAGCAAATGGGTCTTCATCCTCAGGCTCGGACAACATTTCTGAAGGCTGAGGAGGTAGATGGCTCCTCATCCCGAGGCTCTGAGATAATTTCTGAAGAGGCCTGTGTGGCGTTGGAGGTAGATGGCTCCTCATCCTGAGGCTCTGAGATCATTCCTGAAGAGGCCTGTGTGGCTGAGGAGGTAGATGGCTCCTCATCCTGAGGCTCTGAGATCATTCCTGAAGAGGCCTGTATGGCTGAGGAGGTAGATGGCTCCTCATCCTGAGGCTCAGACAACATTTCTGAAGAGGCCTGTGTGGCTGAGGAGGTAGATGGCTCCTCATCCTGAGGCTCAGACAACATTTCTGAAGAGGCCTGTGTGGCTGAGGAGGTAGATGGCTCCTCATCCTGAGGCTCTGAGATAATTCCTGAAGAGGCCTGTGTGGCTGAGGAGGTAGATGGCTCCTCATCCTGAGGCTCAGACAACATTTCTGAAGGCTGAGGAGGTAGATGGCTCCTCATCCTGAGGCTCGGACAACATTTCTGAAGGCTGAGGAGGTAGATGGCTCCTCATCCTGAGGCTCTGAGATCATTCCTGAAGAGGCCTGTGTGGCTGAGGAGGTAGATGGCTCCTCATCCTGAGGCTCAGACAACATTTCTGAAGGCTGAGGAGGTAGATGGATCCTCATCCTGAGGCTCTGAGATCATTTCTTGAAGAGGCCTGTGTGGCGGATGGCTCCTCATCCTGAGGCTCAGACAACATTTCTGAAGAGGCCTGTGTGGCTGAGGAGGTAGATGGCTCCACATCCTGAGGCTCAGACAACATTTCTGAAGAGGCCTGTGTGGCTGAGGAGGTAGATGGCTCCTCATCCTGAGGCTTCAGACAACATTTCTGAAGAGGCCTGTGTGGCTGAGGAGGTAGATGGCTCCTCATCCTGAGGCTCTGAGATAATTCCTGAAGAGGCCTGTGTGGCTGAGGAGGTAGATGGCTCCTCATCCTGAGGCTCAGACAACATTTCTGAAGGCTGAGGAGGTAGATGGCTCCTCATCCTGAGGCTATCACAACATTTCTGAAGGCTGAGGAGGTAGATGGCTCCTCATCCTGAGGCTCTGAGATCATTTCTTGAAGAGGCCTGTGTGGCGGATGGCTCCTCATCCTGAGGCTCAGACAACATTTCTGAAGAGGCCTGTGTGGCTGAGGAGGTAGATGGCTCCACATCCTGAGGCTCAGACAACATTTCTGACAAGGCCTGTGTGGCTGAGGAGGTAGATGGCTGCTGGTGCTTCAAAATATCTCAGAAGTGCCCCTGAATTTACATTTGTTGCCCAATTAAATATACATGTCATTATGCAAAAGAAATCAAAGTTTCAGAATAGAAAACAAATGAACCATACAACCTGCTTGGCTAATTCTAGGCATAAGACACCCCAAAAACCTCAATATATCACAATAGATACAAAACATCAGCATAATATAGACGTCTTTTAAGTTATCCGACAGCATTGGAAATTCCCCTTACTGAGCTCAGGACCTAGTCAATGCAATCACAGAAAACCCTTATGATGTCACCTCAATGAAAGTTAAACAAATCAATAATGTGCAAGTTAGGTTGTAATCGTTTATTCTTTATTTAACGAGGCAAGTCAATTCTTATTTTCAATGAGAGCCTAGGAACAGTGGGTTAACTGCCTGTTCAGGGGCAGAACGACCTTGTCAGCTCGGGGGTTTGAACTTGCAACCTTGCGGTTACTAGTCCAACTCCCTAACCACTAGGCTACCCTGCCACCCTATGCAAGTAAGCTAGTTGGACAGAAAACGGAATATTGTCGCCCGATGTGTAATAGCATAGCAAGCATCATAGCAACATAGGCTGACAAACATGAGTGTTATACTCGCCTACTTCATTACAGGCATAATATTATACTCATAAAGAGATGACATAGCTGTGTACCTTTTTCCTAAACACCTGATGGCTTAGAGCTTTTCTTATCCATTTGTGTTGATTTGGCACTCGAGCATCAATACATTACCCATCCCCCAACACTGTCAACCAAGCATCAATACATTACCCATCCCCCAACACTGTCAACCAAGCATCAATACATTACCCATCCCCCAACACTGTCAACCAAGCATCAATACATTACCCATCCCCCAACACTGTCAACCAAGCATCAATACATTACCCATCCCCCAACACTGTCAACCAAGCATCAATACATTACCCATCCCCCAACACTGTCAACCAAGCATCAATACATTACCCATCCCCCAACACTGTCAACCAAGCATCAATACATTACCCATCCCCCAACACTGTCAACCAAGCATCAATACATTACCCATCCCCCAACACTGTTAACCAAGAGTCAAGACTAAACCAATTCATCTTGGTGGTGTGCAGACTGCTTTAATATTATTCTTAACCATTTCGCACAAACCGGGAAAGAAATGCAGCAATATTCACAGTATTATGAATTAATTTTTGTTTATTTGGTAGCATTTCGTAGTGTGACTGATTTTACTCATTGCATTAGTACTGTACAAAGTTAGAGGTGCGCTATTTGATAGATTCCCCCGTTCCCCCCTACCTCGGGCTTCCAGTGGGGAGACCTGAGATCAACCTATCCCCGCCTCCCTCCCCATCGCGTACTTCTGAATGGGAGACCTTCCCAGGCCTGCCTAGCTCACAAACTAGAATCAGGGCGCCCACTCCGACAAAGTTAATTGACCCACAGTTCCACACGGTGGCATGATATCATTGACGTGATGTGCAAATGAGCGATAGAAAATCGATCGTGCAAATGTCACAGTGCGGGCGCCATGTGCCAACAACCCCACCCCCCCAAGATGCTGCCCTGGCTGGCAGCCCGGGTCGCCCGTACCTAAATCCGCCACTGCTACTACGACTGTGGCTGCTGCTGGTGGGGAAGGAACATTAAGCTGACTGTGATCGATCGGCCGTATGAAAGAATAACATTAGTCTGCTAGGATATGCATGGTTCTGCTGAGTGTTACCCGTCTGCTACAGTAAGCCACAGGATCCGCACAGCATGAGCTGACTACACACACACACACACACACACACACACACACACACACACACACACACACACACACACACACACACACACACACACACACACACACACACACACACACACACACACACACACACACACACACACACACACACACACACACACACGCACACACACACACACACAGACAGAGGCAGGCTCAACACAGCGTGCGTTGACTACTGCGCCGGACTGACTCATACAGCACACGTCACTATTGCAGAGAGAGTGTCTGCTCAACATGATTTCTGGCAGGACGTAACAATGGCCGTATTCAGCTACTAAATTGCCCGTCTGGATTTGGACATGGAAGAGTTACGGAGTGTTTTGAGCCTCTTTCGTTCAGTAAGGGTTTTCCCCTAGGATATGGAGCGGCAGTATGAGGTGAGCCGAGACTGTTTCAGGGAGACACGAGAGGGTGAGAGCGTTTTGGGATCTAGTTAGTATGAGGTGAGCCGAGACTGTTTCAGGGAGACACGAGAGGGTGAGAGCGTTTTGGGATCTAGTTAGTATGAGGTGAGCCGAGACTGTTTCAGGGAGACACGAGAGGGTGAGAGCGTTTTGGGATCTAGTTAGTATGAGGTGAGCCGAGACTGTTTCAGGGAGACACGAGAGGGTGAGAGCGTTTTGGGATCTAGTTAGTATGAGGTGAGCCGAGACTGTTTCAGGGAGACAGACGTTTCAGGGAGACACGGTGAGAGCGTTTTGGGATCTAGTTAGTATGAGGTGAGCCGAGACTGTTTCAGGGAGACACGAGAGGGTGAGAGCGTTTTGGGATCTAGTTAGTATGAGGTGAGCCGAGACTGTTTCAGGGAGACACGAGAGGGTGAGAGTGTTTTGGGATCTAGTTAGTATGAGGTGAGCCGAGACTGTTTCAGGGAGACACGAGAGGGTGAGAGTGTTTTGGGATCTAGTTAGTATGAGGTGAGCCGAGACTGTTTCAGGGAGACACGAGAGGGTGAGAGTGTTTTGGGATCTAGTTAGTATGAGGTGAGCCGAGACTGTTTCAGGGAGACACGAGAGGGTGAGAGTGTTTTGGGATCTAGTTAGTATGAGGTGAGCCGAGACTGTTTCAGGGAGACACGAGAGGGTGAGAGTGTTTTGGGATCTAGTTAGTATGAGGTGAGCCGAGACTGTTTCAGGGAGACACGAGAGGGTGAGAGCGTTTTGGGATCTAGTTAGTATGAGGTGAGCCGAGACTGTTTCAGGGAGACACGAGAGGGTGAGCGAGACTGTTTCGTTTTGGGATCTAGTTAGTATGAGGTGAGCCGAGACTGTTTCAGGGACACGAGAGGGTGAGAGCGTTTTGGGATCTAGTTAGTATGAGGTGAGCCGAGACTGTTTCAGGGAGACACGAGAGGGTGAGAGCGTTTTGGGATCTAGTTAGTATGAGGTGAGCCGAAACTGTTTCAGGGAGACACGAGAGGGTGAGAGAGTTTTGGGATCTAGTTAGTATAAGGTGAGCCGAGACTGTTTCAGGGAGACACGAGTGGGAGAGAGAACGTTTTGGGATCTAGTTAGTATGAGGTGAGCCGAGACTGTTTCAGGGAGACACGAGAGGGTGAGAGCGTTTTGGGATCTAGTTAGTATGAGGTGAGCCGAGACTGTTTCAGGGAGACACGAGAGGGTGAGAGCGTTTTGGGATCTAGTTAGTATGAGGTGAGCCGAGACTGTTTCAGGGAGACACGAGTGGGAGAGAGAACGTTTTGGGATCTAGTTAGTATGAGGTGAGCCGAGACTGTTTCAGGGAGACACGAGAGGGTGAGAGCGTTTTGGGATCTAGTTAGTATGAGGTGAGCCGAGACTGTTTCAGGGAGACACGAGAGGGTGAGAGCGTTTTGGGATCTAGTTAGTATGAGGTGAGCCGAGACTGTTTCAGGGAGACACGAGAGGGTGAGAGCGTTTTGGGATCTAGTTAGTATGAGGTGAGCCGAGACTGTTTCAGGGAGACACGAGAGGGTGAGAGCGTTTTGGGATCTAGTTAGTATGAGGTGAGCCGAGACTGTTTCAGGGAGACACGAGAGGGTGAGAGCGTTTTGGGATCTAGTTAGTATGAGGTGAGCCGAGACTGTTTCAGGGAGACACGAGAGGGTGAGAGCGTTTTGGGATCTAGTTAGTATGAGGTGAGCCGAGACTGTTTCAGGGAGACACGAGAGGGTGAGAGCGTTTTGGGATCTAGTTAGTATGAGGTGAGCCGAGACTGTTTCAGGGAGACACGAGAGGGTGAGAGCGTTTTGGGATCTAGTTAGTATGAGGTGAGCCGAGACTGTTTCAGGGAGACACGAGAGGGTGAGAGCGTTTTGGGATCTAGTTAGTATGAGGTGAGCCGAGACTGTTTCAGGGAGACACGAGAGGGTGAGAGTGTTTTGGGATCTAGTTAGTATGAGGTGAGCCGAGACTGTTTCAGGGAGACACGAGAGGGTGAGAGCGTTTTGGGATCTAGTTAGTATGAGGTGAGCGAGACTGTTTCAGGGAGACACGAGAGGGTGAGAGCGTTTTGGGATCTAGTTAGTATGAGGTGAGCCGAGACTGTTTCAGGGAGACACGAGAGGGGTGAGAGCGTTTTGGGATCTAGTTAGTATGAGGTGAGCCGAGACTGTTTCAGGGAGACACGAGAAGGTGAGAGTGTTTTGGGATCTAGTTAGTATGAGGTGAGCCGAGACTGTTTCAGGGAGACACGAGAGGGTGAGAGTGTTTTGGGATCTAGTTAGTATGAGGTGAGCCGAGACTGTTTCAGGGAGACACGAGAGGGTGAGAGCGTTTTGGGATCTAGTTAGTATGAGGTGAGCCGAGACTGTTTCAGGGAGACACGAGAGGGTGAGAGCGTTTTGGGATCTAGTTAGTATGAGGTGAGCCGAGACTGTTTCAGGGAGACACGAGAGGGTGAGAGCGTTTTGGGATCTAGTTAGTATGAGGTGAGCCGAGACTGTTTCAGGGAGACACGAGAGGGTGAGAGCGTTTTGGGATCTAGTTAGTATGAGGTGAGCCGAGACTGTTTCAGGGAGACACGAGAGGGTGAGAGTGTTTTGGGATCTAGTTAGTATGAGGTGAGCCGAGACTGTTTCAGGGAGACGCAAGTGGGAGAGAGAAGGTTTTGGGATCTAGTTAGTATGAGGTGAGCCGAGACTGTTTCAGGGAGACACGAGAGGGTGAGAGCGTTTTGGGATCTAGTGGAGCAGGAGTTGGCCAACGCCGGGTGTGCACGGAGGTACTGGCACCTGGAGTCTTCGTTACGCACCATATTGTTCTCAGTGCTTCCCCCCGACATCAATATGCTCGGTCTTGAGTATGTGGCGACGACTCCAGTTGTTAATAACAACGTGCCGTTAAACAGTAGCAGAATGGTGTCCAGAAAAGGCTTGGGAGAAGAGTGGGATTGGGTGTTGGAAGAAGAGGGAAAATGGCTTCCTAAAGCCTGGGCTGAAGATGTGTCTGCTCAGCACATGGCAAAAGGGGGAGACTAGGAGAGATTGAGGAGGAGGTGTGAAGAGGATTGTTTTATTCCCGTTGAGAGACCCACCCTCACATTAAATCTGCTTCACCCTTGCATTTCCAGCTGGGTAATTGGGGACACATGCGGGACACGGCTTCACCCGTCCTCTCCCGAACTCCCTTACCTCCCCCACTAACCCCCCCAGGGGTGAGGGCTGTCAAGGCCCCAATAAGATCAAACCCTCACCTCAATCGAAACGTCCAGGAGTCAGGAGGTCCTGCGCTTCAATGAAACAACAAGCGCGGAGGAGAGGAAGAGGGGGAAGAAGAAGAGGAGGGGAAGTGGAGGAGGACATCTGGAAGGTGTTTCTCTTCTCATCTATCTTCCCTCCCCTTCGCTCTTCTCCGCTCTGCGCCCGGGTGATTATCAACAACATTAACAATGCAGTACTGTGTTTCTTTCCAAAGAAAGCTCTTGCCATCTATCTACCAGCTTTCTCTCATAGGGATAGGGAGGGAATACACTGTATATGAGTTCTTTAATATACACACATTACACAACCTGACTGGGTTCCTCTCAAAGTAACACACCTATCATCTGGTGGGTCTAATATACACAATCCTTCTGCCTTCACACACACCACACACCACACACACACACACACACACACACACACACACACACACACACACACACACACACACACACACACACACACACACACACACACACACACACACACACACACACACACACACCCAGTCTTTAAAGGAGAAGAGGAGCAGTGTGGCGTGGACTGTTGTGCTACAGGAACTCTACACTGGCTGTAGCTACAGTAACTAAAGGTGCCTTCTAAAACAGTGTCAATCTAAATGTTTTCCAGATCTATGAAAGCACAAATACACACACGAGTTCAGTTACAAATGATAATCACCTTGTCCTTCCCAGCCCACAAACACCATTCCTTCTGATTCCGATTACAGTATCATACCATGCCTTTCCTTTTGTTTATTTTGGCTAAAGTATCGTTTTTTTTTGCCCAGCAAAAAGGTGCATGTCACCCTGCTTTGCTTCAGATTGCAGTCATTTCTTTAATAGTTTCAACTGGATCAACCAATCCCAGGCTGGTTAGACGTCCATGGGGGGATTTGATGGATGTTAGCTGGGTCACTCTTGCCACCCTCCCTGGGTCTCTGGTCCTTGGAAGAGAGAGGAGTGAACGACACAGCCCCTTTAAATGCCATGATTAACTATCCTTTAATGCAAGCCAGCAGGTCCCCTGGCTGAGTAGAGAGCTACTGTCATCTCCTAACTGCCGTTAATAGGGTCTGTCTATGGAGAGAGCGAGTCCCAAATGGCAGCAATGTCCATACACAGGGCACTACTACAGACCCACTACACAGGGAATGAGGTGCCGTTTGGGATGCAGGCAGACAGACGAAGGGCCAATTCTCCACATCTGGAATATATGCTGTGTAGTTTTGAAGTTCGGCCCGTCTGTCTGCAAGCGGGCTTTGAAATGAACGGCCACTGTTGAAAATCCACAGAGGCCTTCCGACCCGACATTCCCCCGCCATCCTGCACCCCACACCAGTCGGTATCACCTACCTTTCCTCCCTCCTTCCCTCCCCTGCCGACATCATCACCCCCTCCCACCAACCTGCAACCCCGTCCCAGCGGAGGCCAACCTAATTCACCCTATCATCCCCCTCCATTTTATCAAGTCTTCAGTGAGCAGTAAACAAAGCAAAGGGCGATCTGTCTGTCTGTCTGTCTGTCTGTCTGTCTGTCTGCCTGCCTGCCTGCCTGCCTGCCTGCCTGCCTGCCTGCCTGCCTGCCTGCCTGTCTGTCTGCCTGCCTGCCTGCCTGCCTGCCTGCCTGCCTGCCTGCCTGCCTGCCTGTCTGTCTGTCTGTCTGTCTGTCTGTCTGTCTGTGTGTGTGTGTGCGTGTGCGTGTGCGTGTGCGTGTGCGTGCGTTCATTCCTGTATGTGTGAACGAGTGACAAGAAAAAGAGAAACAAAAAAGAGAAACGCGGAGGACGGAGGAAGCTGTAAAAAAGGACAAAGTCAGGAGCAGGCAAGAGAGACGGGGGAGAGAGAAGACAACAGTGGCTGAGGAGAGAGAAGACAACAGTGGCTGAGGAGAGAGAAGACAACAGTGGCTGAGGAGAGAGAAGACAACAGTGGCTGAGGAGAGAGAAGACAACAGTGGCTGAGGAGAGAGAAGACAACAGTGGCTGAGGAGAGAGAAGACAACAGTGGCTGAGGAGAGAGAAGACAACAGTGGCTGAGGAGAGAGAAGACAACAGTGGCTGAGGAGAGAGAAGACAACAGTGGCTGAGGAGAGAGAAGACAACAGTGGCTGAGGAGAGAGAAGACAACAGTGGCTGAGGAGAGAGAAGACAACAGTGGCTGAGGAGAGAGAAATCAGAGAGAGACGGACTAAGCTACAACAGGTCTTATGCAATCTGTTTCTCCTCTCCTACTTCTCCTCTTCTCTAAATGTGTGGATTAGTCATCTCCAGACCTCTTCTCTTCAGAGCCAGTCGCTCATAAATTCAACTGCAGGAATGTCCCACTGTCTGTCTAACCCTGGTCTGCCTGCCTGCCCGCTGCCCCTGGCCCAAGGAAACACTGTCACTATTCACCCAATAAAGCAGACCTGCCTGCGGTTTCATGTCTAGGAAGCAGGGGAATGAGCGTGAGAGAGAGAGAGAGGGGGGGGTATGGGAGAGAGAGAGAGAGATGGAAGGGAGAAAGAGAGAGGGAGAGAGAGAGAGGAGAAAAGGGAGAGAGAGAGAGAGAGAGAGAGAGAGAGAGAGAGAGAGAGAGAAAGCAATGGAGAGAGAGAGAGTGAGAAGGGGGAGCGAGAGAGAGAGAGCGAGAGAGAAGGGGGAGCGATATAGAGAGAGAGGGAGAGAGAGAATGGGGATGTTAGAGAGAGAGAGAAGGGGGAGCGATAGAGAGAGAGAGAAGGGGGAGCGATAGAGAGAGAGAGAGGGGGGAGCGATAGAGAGAGAGAGAAGGGGGAGCGATAGAGAGAGAGAGAGAGAGAGAGAGAGAGAGAGAGAGAGAGAAGGGGGAGCGATAGCGAGAGAGAGGGAGAGAGAGAATGGGGATGTTAGAGAGAGAGAGAGAAGGGGGAGCGATAGAGAGAGAGAGAGAGAGAGAAGAGGGAGCGATAGAGAGAGAGAGAGAAGGGGGAGCGAGAGAGAGAGAGAGAGAGAGAGAGAGAGAGAGAGAGAGAGAGAGAGAGAGAGAGAGAGAGAGAGAGAGAGAGAGAGAGAGAAGGGGGAGCGAGAGAGAGAGAGAAGGGGGAGCGAAAGCGATAGAGAGAGAAGGGGGAGCGATAGCGATAGAGAGAGAGAGAGAAGGGGGAGCGATAGCGATAGAGAGAGAGAAGGGGGAGCGATAGCGATAGAGAGAGAAGGGGGAGCGATAGCGATAGAGAGAGAGAAGGGGGAGTGATAGCGATAGAGAGAGAGAGAGAGAAGGGGGAGCGATAGCGATAGAGAGAGAGAGAGAAGGGGGAGCGATAGCGATAGAGAGAAAGAAAGGAGGGACAGGAGAGGAGACATCATGTGTCGAAAATATAAAAAACTATAGGCCTTTAATCTTCCATTCCTCTCAAAAATTTTAGAAAAGGCTGTTGCGCAGCAACTCACTGACATCCTGAAGACAAACAATGTATACGAAATGCTTCAGTCTGGTTTTAGACCCCATCATAGCACTGAGACTGCACTTGTGAAGGTGGTAAATTACCTTTTAATGGCATCAGACCGAGGCTCTGCATCTGTCCTCGTGCTCCTAGACCGTAGTGCTGCTTTTGATACCACCGATCACCACATTCTTTTGGAGAGATTGGAAACCCAAATTGGTCTACACGGACAAGTTCTGGCCTGGTTTAGATCTTATCTGTCGGAAAGATATCAGTTTGTCTCTGTGAATGGTTTTGTCCTCTGACAAATCAACTGTAAATGTCGGTGTTCCTCAAGGTTCCATTTTAGGACCACTATTGTTTTCACTATATATTTTACCTCTTGGGGATGTCATTCGAAAACATAATGTTAACTTTCACTGCTATGTGGATGACACACAGCTGTACATTTCAATGAAACATGGTGAAGCCCCAAAATTGCCCTCGCTAGAAGCATGTGTTTCAGACATAAGGAAGTGGATGGCTGCAAACGTTCTACTTTTAAACTCGGACAAAACAGAGATGCTTGTTCTAGGTCCCAAGAAACAAAGAGATATTCTGTTGAATCTGACAACTAATCTTAATGGTTGTACAGTCGTCTCAAATAAAACTGTGAAGGACCTCGGCGTTACTCTGGACCCTGATCTCTCTTTTGAAGAAAACATCAAGACTGTTTCAAGGACAGCTTTTTTCCATCTACGTAACATTGCAAAAATCAGAAACTTTCTGTCCAAAAATGATGCAGAAAAATGTATCCATGCTTTTGTCACTTCTAGGTTAGACTACTGCAATGCTCTACTTTCCGGCTACCCGGATAAAGCACTAAATGAACTTCAGTTAGTGCTAAATACGGCTGCTAGAATCCTGACAAGAACCAATACATTTTGGTTATAGCCTCCCTACACTGGCTTCCTGTCAAGGCAAGGGCTGATTTCAAGGTTTTGCTGCTAACCTACAGAGCATTACATGGGCTTGCTCCTATCTATCTCTCTGATTTGGTCCTGCCGTACATACCTACACGTACGCTACGGTCACAAGACGGCAGGCCTCCTAATTGTCCCTAGAATTTCTAAGCAAACAGCTGGAGGCAGGGCTTTCTCCTATAGAGCTACATTTTTATGCCTACTCATGTGAGAGATGCAAACTTGGTCTCAACCTTTAAGTCTTTACTGAAGACTCATCTCTTCAGTGGGTCATATGATTGAGTGTAGTCTGGCCCAGGAGTGTGAAGATGAACGGAAAGGCACTGGAACAACGAACCGCCCTTGCTGTCTCTGCCTGGCCGGTTCCCCTATTTCCACTGGGATTCTCTGCCTCTAACCCTATTGCAGGGGCTGAGTCACTGGCTTACTAGGGCTCTTTCATACCGTCCCTAGGAGGGGTGCGTCACTTGAGTGGGTTGAGTCACTGATGTGATCTTCCTGTCTGGGTTGGCGCCCCCCCCCCCCTTGGGTTGTGCCGTGGCGGAGATCTTTGTGGGCTATACTCGGCCTTGTCTCAGGATGGTAAGTTGGTGGTTGAAGATGTCCCTCTAGTGGTGTGGGGGCTGTGCTTTGGCAAAGTGGCTGGGGTTATATCCTTCCTGTTTGACCCTGTCCTGGGGTGTCATCGGATGGGGCCACAGTGTCTCCTGACCCCTCCTGTCTCAGCCTCCAGTATTTATGCTACAGTAGTTTATGTGTCGGGGGCTAGGGTCAGTTTGTTATATCTGGAGTATTTCTCCTGTCCTATTCGGTGTCCTGTGTGAATTTAAGTATGCGTTCTCTAATTCTCTCCTTCTCTCTTTCTTTCTCTCGCTCGGAGGACCTGAGCCCTAGGACCATGCCTCAGGACTACCTGACATGATGACTCCTTGCTGTCCCCAGTCCACCTGGCTGTGCTGCTGCTCCAGTTTCAACTGTTCTGCCAGTGATTATTATTATTTGACCATGCTGGTCATTTATGAACATTTGAACATCTTGGCCATGTTCTGTTATAATCTCCACCTGGCACAGCCAGAAGAGGACTGGCCACCCCACATAGCGTTGTTCCTCTCTAGGTTTCTTCGTAGGTTTTGGCCTTTCTAGGGAGTTTTTCCTAGCCACCGTGCTTCTACACCTGCATTGCTTGCTGTTTGGGGTTTTAGGCTGGGTTTCTGTACAGCACTTTGAGACATCAGCTGATATACGAAGGGCTATATAAATACATTTGATTTGATTTGATTCCTTAACACTTGCAGAAAACGTTCCTTCTCTTTTTTTGTCTCACCCACTCGCTCCTTTCAACCACGGCGTATTTCGGAGTGAAGTGTGTGTGTCAAGTTTCAGCAGATTTGTGGCGAGTTGTCGAATGGAGTAGGGGTAGCTAAAGGGGAGCAAGACGCTGAGTAAAAATATCTGACCGTGTTTCTCTCTGAATCCATCTCGGTCTCGCCC
>NC_068446.1:5512413-5547413 GCF_023373465.1 Oncorhynchus keta
GTGTGTGTGTGTGTGTGTGTGTGTGTGTGTGTGTGTGTGTGTGTCTCTGTGTGTGTGTGTGTGTGTGTGTCTGTGTGTGTGTGTGTCTGTGTCTGTGTGTGTGTGTGTGTGTGTGTGTGTGTGTGTGTGTGTGTGTGTGTGTGTGTGTGTGTGTGTGTGTGTGTGTGTGTGTGTGTGTGTGTCTGTGTGTGTGTCTGTGTGTGTGTGTGTGTGTGTGTGTGTGTGTCTGTGTGTCTGTGTGTGTGTGTGTGTGTGTGTGTGTGTGTGTGTGTGTGTGTGTGTGTGTGTGTGTGTGTGTGTGTGTGTGTGTTTGAAGAGAGGGGATGATATATATTAATCTGTCTGGAGTTGAAAAATAGAAAAGCAGTAACATCCTGTGTCGTACAGGTTTACACCCTTGTTGTAGAAGAGGACACTTTTAGTGTCATTTCTACACCACTTTTACGTTGTTTACTATCTGAGTCGGCCATATTGTATTTCAGACAGACTGCCTCAAAGTTTCCTGTGTTTTTAAGATGGGAGACGTTTTTCTTCCTATTGTTCATGGGGGACCGGTTTTAATCTAAATGTCTTACCCCTACGGTCTTCCTCTTTCTGGGGCAATTAACTTGTTTGTTTGTGTCCCTCACTTTGTTCCTTCCAATGGTGGGCTCTGGACACTACATACTTCCTAGTTAAAAGTTAAACATCTGCTTTAAATTGTCTCTCCAACGCACATGTACACACACACACACACACACACACACACACACACACACACACACACACACACACACACACACACACACACACACACACACACACACACACACACACACACACACACACACACACACAAATATGTGTGTGATTCAGTTTTACCTCACCACTCCATCTGCTTTCTCTCCCTCCCTTCCTCCCTCCATTTCATTAACCGCTCAATCTGTCTTCACATGATCGCCATGAGGCGCTTGTAAGTAAGCATTTCACTGTCTACACCTGTTGTATTTCGGCGCATGTGACAAATAACATTTGATTTGATACTCCGTGTTGTTGTGGTCAGTCTGCACAATGATAGTTCAGTATAATAGCTCTGTAGTGGTCTGGTCTGGTACAGTAACATAACATCCTACTCCATCCTAAAGCCAACACCAGACCGCTGTGTTGACCAGCCCTAGCTCGCCGTAGTACAGCACACTACACTTGCACCATTAGCCCTCATCAAGTGATTGCCTCTAAAGAGCTCGGAGCCTCGAACACAATCACAATTACAGCCATGTTGAAACATTCTCTTTCTGAAGACCTGGCAACCACATCACAGAGCTCTGGTCATTCAGAAAGATAGCCCACATTACCCACTGCTGCTTTAATTCAATTTACCACGCCTCAGCGACAACGATTATTTTCCTTTCTCTCTGTGACGAGGCTCGAGCACTGAAACTGCGTGCGTGTCGGTGTGCGCTACGACGCAGCGAAGAGCGGCCAAGGAGCTGAAGGTTTTTTTTTGCGACGCTGCCTCCCGACATTCTGCCCAACTCAAGGTTCTGTGAAGAATGTTCCAGAACAATTAATGAATGGAATATTTACATTGAAATGGTTAGGGAGAGGAGATTAGAAGGATACAGTTCCAAAAACAACACATGGACACACAGCTAATACAAAGACAATTTAGTCCAATTGTTGTATTTGATTCCAACATTTGGGTTATGTTGAGTTGTGGTAAGTCTACCAACTATTGCCACATTTACGGTGCGTTGTCTGCCAAACCACGAGGACTGGAGGGAAAGCAAGAGACACAAGAGAGAGGGATTAAGAGAGAGAGCAAGAGAGAATGTGGCTTCACTCATAGAGTAAGATAAATTAGGTGGTTCAATCATCTTGGTCCATCCTCCTCCCCTCCTCCAGACTAGCCAGAGAATGTGTGCTCTCAGCTGTACCCCCCTTCCAACAGTGGGACCAAGAGGAGAAACGTGAGACATCGGTACTTACATGAAAAAAATACAATGTGTACTATAGAATAGTACAGTACTTACGATAGAATTCTGTAGTAAACTGTTGTATATTGGAGAATACTATACTGTAGTATCCATCAATAATGTATAGTACTTACTTTGGGGCGCAGTGGTTTAAGGCACTGTGCTAGAGGCGTCACTACAGACACACCTGGTTCGAATCCCGGCCGTGATTGGAAGTCCCATTGAACAGCACACAGCGTCGTCCGGGTTTGGCCGGTGTAGGCCGTCATTGTAAATAAGAATTTGTTCCTAACTGACTCGCCTAGTTAAATAAATAAAACTTCAGAAGTGTACTGTAGAATACTACAGTAAATACTACAGTATTGTCCGAAAAAAACACTACTTAAACACTACTTTAAAAAACTACTATAACTATAGTAAATACTATAGTAAATACTACACTATTTAATTTACATATACCCTTCACATTGCCCTCCCCCATATACCAATTTGTGAGAAACCTACATGACAAGTATAGATCATACAGTCCCTTCAGAAAGTATTCACAGAAGTGAATTAAGGCAATGTTGCATGCAGGTGGAGTTTGGGAAAATGGCGGAAGCTCGAACCAGATGGCGCGTTGAGTGGAGAGGAGTGAGAAGAATTAGGTTACAGTGGCGTTTGCAAAAGGAAATAAGAGAAGTGAAGTGGTTGTGGAAACTAGTAAATCCAAGATCTGATTCTTCTCGGTTGGGAATATGGATTTCTGATCCATGGTGTTAACTGGGAGAACCGTTTTAGAAGTCTCAATTAAAATTGTGGATGAGGTGGATGAGGTGGCGTCGATGAGAATAATGACAAGTGGCCTTCTTTAGTTTTTTGGGGTGTTTTCCTATGGAACAGAAGGTGTTGTGCTTTGTGCCTCAAGACGATGTCAGATTGGAATGCGTTGTGTGTGGATCTTTCAAGCAGGGCGTCTTATCAAGGGTCTTATCTCTGAGGTGGCGCTAGAAGTAAATGCAAAAGGATATGCGTGAAGAATCGGATCAAGTGGTTGGTGCACAACGACTGACCCGTATGGTAGATGGGAGTGCGGATTGTTTTTTGACGAAGAGTCTCTCCCTTCTCACGTGTATCTGGGCTATATGAGATTACCTGTGAGAGTCTTCGTGCCCAAACCCATGCAGTGTGATGAATGTAAATTATTTGGTCATGTGTCAAGTGTACGTAGACTGGAGGAGTGTTATACAGAAGGTGAACATAAATGTTTCAATTGTGGTGGTGAACAGGCTCCCGAATTTCTGAAGTGCTCTGTTTTAGGGTGAAGGAGACGGGGGTGGAAAGAATCAGGCCTGTCCAGAATGTCTCCTATCTGAAGGTGTTGAGAAGAGTGGAAGAAAGGTGTGAAGTTGAAGAAGTAATGATACTGTAGTAGGAGCACAGACACAAGATGATGTTCCATGTCAACAGGGATCCCGACATGTTGCATGTTAAGAAGTTGGACTTTGTAGCGTTTATTACTTTGGCACAGCGCAAACGGAGTGGAAATCAGAGAAAATCGTCATCGTCGTCAGTGCGGCTGAGCGTTTTCTGGGACTATGGGATAATTCTGCAGAGGCATTATCCTCTGTCCTCACAGGATCCTCACAGGTTTTATGTCGGGTCCCCCGTTCCTCTTCCTGCAATGGAATATGTCCTGTTTCAATACCCCATACAGTAGGTGGTAATACACCAATAGGTGTAGTTGGCCATAAAACTTTAAAGAAGATGATATTAGTCACACTCCTAGACTTTTTCCACATTTTATTGTGTTATGACGTGGTATTAAAATTGATTTGTCATGTTTTGTCAATGATCTACACAAACTCCTCTGTAATGCGAAAGCGGAAGAAAAGTAATGAAAATGAGAGGCATTTCAACGTCAAATATATATATATATTTGAATCAAAATGCGTTTTTTTTTGCAGAAATGCCTTCTGGAACATTTTAACTTTCATGTGCCTTAAGTGGGGCGGTAGTGTAGCCTAGTGGTTAGAGCTGTTGGACTAGTAACCGAAAGGTTGCAAGATCAAATCCCCGAGCTGACAAGGTACAAATATGTCATTCTACCCCTGAACAGGCAGTTAACCCACTGTTCCTAGGCTGCCATTGAAAATAAGAATTTATTTTTAACTGACTTGCCTAGTAAACAAAACAAACATGTAAGACATCTGTAAATATGAATAAACATTTAAAAATGGCATGCCGAGAGATGAGTTCGGATTGGTCTGCCGTGTAGAATGCTTCTGTCTATAACATGAGCTTCTCAGTATGTGTAGATAATCCTTTCTACCGTTGCTTTAAAAAAAATTAAGATATCATGAAGAAATTAAAACAATTTTGCTACAGCTCTCAACAGTGCTGCCCTGAAGTTAATAGCGCTATCGACAAAGATCAGTGGGAAAAAGTTGTGATGGACTACTTTTTGGGGCGGCAGCATAGCCTAGTGGTTAGAATGTTGGACTAGTAACCGGAAGGTTGCGAGTTCAAACCCCCGAGCTGACAAGGTACAAATCTGTCGTTCTGCCCCTGAACAGGCAGTTAACCCACTGTTCCCAGGCCGTCATTGAAAATAAGAATATGTTCTTAACTGACTTGCCTGGTTAAATAAAGGTAAAATTAAATAAAAAAAATTCTGGAGGATAAATCGTGCCATGCGGACTCTTTCTGACTCTGAGGAAATCATTGTAAATAACAAATTTGACTTCCCTCGTAAAATATATATTATGTAACCTTGTTGGTTAGATTTAGCTACCTGCAGATTCTAGCGTGGAAGTATTACCATGTTCAAAACAACTGGGAACTCAGAAAAATCGGTGATATTCAGGTCGAAAAGGTCAGAGCTCTAGAACGAAACCCGGCGTTTCCGAGTTGGAATTCTGAATTGGATGACCATTCAAATAGATTTTTCCCCAGTCTGAGATTTCTGAGTTCCCAGTTGTTTTCAACGCAGCATTAGAGTTGGGATTATGGTTAATTTTTTAGCTAGCTAGCTACATGTCTAAACAAAAGACTCTAAACAAAAGTTTATTTTTTACTACTACTTTCACCACTTTTAGTCTTGAAATCTTTGGTTGTTTACAATACTGTGAATCCTCAAAGAGATGGGCGGGGCTAAGGCTTTAGAGGGTGTGAACGATGCTGAATGGGTGTTGACAAAGAAGAGCTCTCCAGTAGGTATACCAAAACATTTACGGGCCATTTTCTCAAAAGTTGGGTTACAAGGTTATCAAAGCAGGATTACTTCTTTTTTTTTAACTAAGCAAGTCAGTTAAGAACAACTTCTTATTGATAATGATGGCCTGCCCCAGCCAATTGTGTAGTGCCTTAAACCGCTGCGCCACTCAGGAATAACTTCCCATTTTTGCTCAACAGCAGTATATGATATACCATTTTCTATCTCTGAGTCTACTTTTATCCAATGTACAAAACACCATTTCGAAACACCACTGAATCCAGGTGGTGGGTCACAATCCATTTTAAATTCAGGCTGTAACAACAACAAAAAAATGTGGAAAAAGTCAAGGGGTGTGAATACTTTCTGAATGCACAGTTAACAGTACATATAACAGTACATGTTATAGATAAGAGCAGAAACACTGAACTATCTGTCCAGACCCCAGTCCTACCTAAATACATGTAATGAAAAATCTTTCCTCAAGGAGAATAAAACAAAAACACTATAGTAAATACTATAGTAATTTACTGCAGTGAATAAAACAGTAAAGTCTGCAAAAACACTACAGTGAATACTATTGTAGTTATTAAACCACAGTATAGTATTTTTCTACAATCCACAGAGGGTGGGTCCAGGACCTTTCTGGTTGCGACAAGAAGATGTTACCAGCAATTGCACTCGCCAAACGATCCGAGTTGCCAGCACAACCAAGATTTGAACAATGAGAACAGGGCTATGGAATTGGCCCGAAACTAGAAGAGGAGCGTCTCTCCTCTTTGTCTCTACCGTGAACATTTCATTCAACAGTAAACTTTAAAACTTTTTCTGAAATCAGAAGTTTTGCTGTCTGCTGTTTTCGACTGGAATATCTAGCACTAGCAGGTAAGTATTAGGCTACATACATCACGTTAGTACAGTTGGCTAACAATTTAAGCTAGCTAGCTAGGTAGATACAGTATTTACAGTAACAGTAGCTAGCTGTGTGTTTTGACAGGTTGTCAAAATAGTTTGTCCCATCATCACCAAAAAAAGTCTAACGCCAGCCCCGATATTTTCATACTAGGCTGAAATCATAAATTGTGATTTTAAAGTAGCCTTATGTTTTGTCACAACCAGCTATCCAAAGTTAGCTACTTTGAAACTACTAACAAACGTTACTGTAGCTAGCTAATAGCAAGCCTTTGATATTGAATAAACTTGAAATTGCTTACGTGTGTGTGGGTGTGTGTTCTTATGTGCAGAGCAACTTTAGAAGTTCGGTAAAGGCTAGACAATATTAATTTAATGTTCCATCTATACATCCAATCTGCACACTGTGACAAAATTGTAGATTTTAAACTAATCATTACAAACTTTCCCCCTCATTTCCATAACAGACATGGAGCTGCCCAGCTTCAATGAGTTGCTAGACGGGTGCCTTGTACTAGCATTTGTTCTTAAACTGACTTGCCTAGTTAAATGACAAAATGGACCATTGAGAGAAAATGTCCCCTGAACTCTTGGTTGTGCAATCTCAACTGATGAGCGATATCCTCGGCGCAATGGATAACACATCTGACTACGAATCAGAAAATCTAGGTTTGACAACTTTCTCGTTACCTTTAAATCATTATTGTTGCGGGGTAAATGAAGTTCTTATTGAATTTAAGTGAAAAAGACAATAACCTGTTATCCAACAGGCCGTAAATCTTCTCCGCCCACATCAAATAAGGAGACCTGAACCGATCTACAGTACAGTAAGCCTAGATCTGGTCTGATCTGGTCTGATCTGATCTGGTCTGATCTGATCTGGTCTGATCTGGTCTGATCTGATCTGGTCTTATCTGGTCTGATCTGATCTGATCTGATCTGATCTGCTCTGATCTGATCTGGTCTCACTGTTTATGTAGGCCTACTCTAGGTGTTACAAGATGCATTTTTGAAACTTGAAACTTTTATTTCTCAAAAATGTTTCTCAAAAATGTCCCACTCTTGAAAGGTAATGTAGATTTTTGTCTAGCTATTGCAGGTAGTCTGTAAGGCAAATAACTAGAAATATAAGAGACTCTTCCAGAACATACCAGAGCAGAGTGTTATGTACTGTTACTGTATGGACTGCTAATGTAATCTAACTCCAAGGGCATTGCTCCCCTCTCTGTGCCGTGGCTCTCTGCTTGTGTAGCTGGCAGACACACTGGAGAGGGGGACTAGAGGGGGACTAGGAAGAGAGGTAGAAGCAGGGTGGGTAAAGTCCCCAAGCCCTGTCCTGGATAACCTAGAGAGGGCCAGGGACCAGACTAGAGGCAGCCTACTCTGTCCCCGAAGAGTGCCTCGTTTTGGGGGACAAATTGGAAGATATTGGCAGGTAGTCTGGACGGTGGAGGGTAGACGGTAGGCTTGGGCAGTAGTCCCAGGGAAGTACCCTCAGTGCAGTCACATAACGTTTGGCTGAGTGTGGCTCCTAAAGGTAGTCTGGACGGTGGAGGGTAGACGGTAGGCTTGGGCAGTAGTCCCAGGAAAGTCCCCTCAGTGCAGTCACATAACGTTTGGCTGAGTGTGGCTCCTAAAGGTAGTCTGGACGGTGGAGGGTAGACGGTAGGCTTTGGCAGTAGTCCCAGGGAAGTCCCCTCAGTGCAGTCACATAACGTTTGGCTGAGTGTGGCTCCTAAAGGTAGTCTGGACGGTGGAGGGTAGACGGTAGGCTTGGGCAGTAGTCCCAGGGAAGTCCCCTCAGTGCAGTCACATAACGTTTGGCTGAGTGTGGCTCCTAAAGGTAGTCTGGACGGTGGAGGGTAGACGGTAGGCTTGGGCAGTAATCCCAGGGAAGTCCCCTCAGTGCAGTCACATAAAGTTTGGCTCCTAAAGTTTTGCAGGCTGACATTATCAACCCTTTCCAGCCTGTGTTACAGCAGAGCTGTATAATATAACAATATATAGTATATGCCATTTAGCAGGCACTTTTATCCAAAGTAACTAAAGGCGTATGCATACATACACATAGGTTCGGTTTGCTCCTAGCAGAACTCGGCGAGCCGACGTGAACGTCTCTGCTTGGGTACTTCCTTAAAATACCTTTGCTTGCAAAACAAGACAAAAGCGTCAATATTACCATATGTCCTTCTTGAGACGCCATAGCAACAAGTACACTCCCTCAAAGTAGTCCGAATTAATATAAGATAACTCAAGAAATCTGTAATAAATCTTGACGTTTTTGACAAGTTCTTAGTCACACAATTTTACATGTAACCAATATGTTTGGTGCAGTATTTCTCAAGTGAAAACACTTAATTGAAGAATCCCTAATGTTGACCAATCACCAACAAAGGGGCGTAGACTTCGGCAACTGAACTACAACAAGCCTCAAGAAAAACATTTGTGTGCTCGAACAGAGAAAACCTTGCAGAACGTGGTGAACACCAAGACGGAAAAAAACGTCCCAAAATGTAATTATAAGCATTCATTCAAACCGCACTTTTGTGCATTTTGCCAGCAGCTCTTCGCAAGCACAGCGCTGTTTATGACTTCAAGCCTATCAACTCCTGAGATTAGGCTGGTGTAATCGATGTGAAATGGCTAGCTAGTTACTGCGGTGCGCGCTAATAGTGTTTCAAACGTCACTCGCTCTGAGACTTGGAGTAGTTATTCCCCTTGCTCTGCATGGGAAACACTGCTTCGAGGGTGGCTGTTGTCGTTGTGTTCCTGGTTTGAGCCCAGGTAGGAGCGAGGAGAGGGACGGAAGCTATACTGTTACACTGGCAATACTAAAGTGCCTATAAGAACATCCAATAGTCAAAGGTTAATGAAATACAAATGGTATAGAGAGAAATAGTCCTATAATTCCTATAATAACTACAACCTAAAACATCTTACCTGGGAATATTGAAGACTCATGTTAAAAGGAACCACCAGCTTTCATATGTTCTCATGTTCTGAGCAAGGATCTTAAACGTTAGCTTTCTTACATGGCACATATTGCACTTATTACTTTCTTCTCCAACACTTTGTTTTTGCATTATTTAAACCAAATTGAACATGTTTCATTATTTATTTGAGGCTAAATTGATTTTATTGATGTATTATATTAATTTAAAATAAGTATTCATTCAGTATGGTTGTAATTGTCATTATTACAAATAAATTATTTTGTAAAAATCGGCCGATTAATCGGTATCGGCCTTTTTGGGGCCCTCCAATAATCGGAATCGGCGTTGAAAAATCATAATCGGTCGACCTCTAGTCTAAAGTTAAAATGGCCCAATCACTTCCCCAGAAAATCTTTGCTGGGGAAACGAAGAGAGGAGAAGCGGGGCGAGTGAAGGATAGAGAAGCAGTAAATAACAAAACGCCAAGCTATCCGTCCACTCGGGTTATTTCTCCAAACGGATTTGACTCAATCTATCCACCTCCATAATAACCCATGCCTGCCGGTGCTGGACCACTGCTGTGCCGGTGCTGGACCACTGCTGTGCCGGTGCTGGACCACTGCTGTGCCGGTGCTGGACCACTGGACCACTGCTGTGCCGGTGCTATGCCGGATTAGGCTTCAGGGTTTATGCCCTAACACTGTCATTATCCTTCGAAGCGGCTTCAAAGTCACTGCCAGGCATCGGAATAACCGTTTCCAACCATTTCCAAGCTGATTTATGACACCAGTGTTGCGTTACGGTCCTACAGTCCATTGGAGGGTGATTGTGTTACAGTGTTTTTCCCACCAGCTCAACACGTCTCGCGATAAACAGGAGTGACACGCTACCCGCTGGTGCCCATTCATGGACAGCTAATCACATTATGATGGGGGCCGTGCTGTCAAAATACGACTATTAGTGAGGGAAGAAACACAACATTATGAATCGTCCCGGGTAATGGGCCCCGGTGAAAATGTGGAACAGAATTGAGACACAGACACGGGGCCTCTGGGAAACAGCAACCTGCGCCGAGGATAGAAGGAGGGAGAGGAAGCGGGAGAGATGGATACAGGGAGAGAGCGAGGGAGCGAGAGGGGAAAAGAAAGAGCAAGGAAAAACAAAGAAGTGAGTGGGCGAGAAAGAGCGAAGGAAAGAGAAAAAGAAATTCGACCCTACAAGAGAGAGAGGAGTGAGAGACTGGAGGTATCAAGTCAACCTTGCGGCAGTTTACGGCACACTTTCACTTCACACAGGTAGCTGGAGAGGCTTGTTGAGGACTGGAGCTCGTAAACGCAGTAAGCAGCTCTTTATTTTCACACCAGTCGTGACTTTTACAAGCTGTGGGTGTGTGGCCGGGGCAGGGCAGGAACAGTAACAGGGCTGTACATGCCCACTCTCTCTCTCTCTCACACACACACACTCATTACTGTACAGTACAGTATAGTATTGCCTGCTGCTCTCACAAACTCTTTGGTATTCACATTCCATACCTAAAAGGCTGGGATAGTTTGACACATTTACACTTCATTACACTTGTCATTTAGCAGATGCCCTTGACATGTCCAGATGGCGCTTACTAAATAGTCACGACGAGCAAACAGCTGAGTTTGGATCCTATTTTCAAAAAAATGCCAAAGGCATGCCAATAACTTTTCTTAAGGAAACAGGAAGAGAGCCATTGGCAGGAGAGAGATACAGGTTGGGTAAGGTTGGTTTGGCTGGTGGCATGGTGGTCTGAAAGCAGGACCGGCACGGACCACACATGAAGCTGTGGACCTGGACCAAGAGACAGGGAGGGTGGGGAGGGGGGGGCGGTGTCCTCAACTCTACCCTTTCCCTCCCCGCTTCTATCCTCTCCACTACCCACTCCCCCTTCCTCCTTCCAATCCCTCCATATTCAACTGCCCAATCACAATACTCTGCCCATAACGTAACCCACACAGATCTCTACAATCAAATCGCTAAATCATATCGACACCAACTGTAGTCCTATGATCCTAACATGAACCCCTCCTCCTTTTTACAGGGACACGCTTTGGTAATTAACAGGCATCCACGAGCTCTACGAATGCTGCTTTGGAGGGGGCGCCGCTATGTGTGTGTGTGTCAGTGGAGGCTGATGAGGGGAGGACGGCTCATGATAATGGCCCAGAACGGAGCCGATGGATCAGACACCTGGAAACCATGTTGTTTTGCTACCATTCCGCTGATTTCTGCACCAGTCACTACCAACGAGCCCGTTCTCCCCAATTGAGGTGTCACCAACTTCCTGAGGTGTTTGTGTGTGTGGTAATGAGGCTACAGTGCATTGTGGGGTAGGAGTTGGTGAAGCGTGTCAGGGTGGGGTGAGGGGGATAAGTGGTTCTAGTGTATTAAGCTGGTGGATGACCAAGGTGAAAGTGCAAGCACATGAGAGGGGTGGTGTGAGAGGGTGTTATGAGGGACGGTATGAGAGGGTGTTCCTGTGTTGGCTCAGGGCTGGGGGAGACGGTTTCTAAGACTGCGAAACGTCTGGGTTTTTTGAGGGTGTGAATTGGCAGAGGACTGGGGTGAGGACTGGGGTGAGGACTGGGGTGAGGATGCACGGGGTAAGGTGGTGCTGATGATACGTCAAGGGTTGTGGGGGGTGAGGGTGAACTAGCTAGGTGGGGTTGGACTATGGGTTGTGGGGGGTGAGGGTGCACTAGCTAAGTGGGGGTGGACTATGGGTTGTGGGGGGTGAGGGTGCACTAGCTAAGTGGGGTTGGACTATGGGTTGTGGGGGGTGAGGGTGCACTAGCTAAGTGGGGGTGGACTATGGGTTGTGGGGGGTGAGGGTGCACTAGCTAAGTGGGGTTGGACTATGGGTTGTGGGGGGTGAGGGTGCACTAGCTAAGTGGGGGTGGACTATGGGTTGTGGGGGTGAGGGTGCACTAGCTAAGTGGGGGTGGACTATGGGTTGTGGGGGGTGAGGGTGCACTAGCTAAGTGGGGGTGGACTATGGGTTAATGGAGGTGGACTATGGGTTGTGGGGGGTGAGGGTTCACTAGCTAAGTGGGGGTGGACTATGGGTTGTGGGGGGTGAGGGTGCACTAGCTAAGTGGGGGTGGACTATGGGTTGTGGGGGGTGAGGGTGCACTAGCTAAGTGGGGTTGGACTATGGGTTATGGGGAGTGAGTGAGTTGGCTAATGGCTGAGGGCTCTGCCTGTCTGCTTGCCCTCATTGTGCTGACTCAGTATTACTCACTCCAGCTTGGCCCATAATCACAGGCTCCACTCTCTGGGGGGAGGGAAGACGAGGCAAGAAAAGGAGAGAAAAGAAAGGGTAGATGAGGGAATGGAGAGGGAGTAATGTGGAATAAAGGGAATTTAAAGTGGAAGATGCCCTGGGGTGAACCAGAGGCCTATAAATCTCTAGCTGGAGAAGTGGGTGCAGAGTCAAACATGATATGTTAACAGCTGTAAACCCCCCCCCCCCCCCCACCCCTCGTTTCTGCACGTCCCACCCTGCAGCCTCAGGGCAGCTGCTTTCTGATTGGCACCTGGCTAATTTGGGTGAGCTCCCTATCTCTCAATCTCGCTCTCTCTCTCTGTCTGTCTGTGTGTGTGTGTGTGTGTGTGTGTGTCTTGCATCTTTCTCTCCCCACCCCATCTCACCACATGTCCTCTATGACAGCTCCTCAGCGGGATGGTGACTACTCTTTCTGATAGGAGGGTGAATACACTTTACAGGGCATAGTGCCGAATACTCTCCAAACTTGTGCGTGAACTTCGAGCTTGATAGCACCTGATTATGAAAAGTGGAAGAAGGGAACCATTATTTCAGAGTAAAAACCAATTGCTGAATCCACGCAGAATATATGATCACAAAAGAAAACTCCCAGAGTAAAACGTTGCCACGTTACTCATTATCAGACTGACACCAAACATGTGACTAGCCCATAATATCCCCCTGGCGGCCATGGCAACCCAGTGCTGACAAAGGAAGGCGAATCAGGGAGGTGCTTACTGCGTGGTCGGCTACATCTGGCCAGTCCCTGCTACTGATATTGATTAGTGTGGCAGGAGGACATCACAAGGGCTTTGGTGGATTCCACAGTTCTTATCTACCTTATCAAAGTCTTCATTCTGTCTACACAATTTTTAGTCTAGAAGTCCATCGCTCCCTTGCCTGTCTCTCTCTCTTGCATGAGAGGGAAATGTTGTTAACCCCAGTAAAGAGACAGCAATGCAAAATATTTCACAAGCCAGCCAGGAGTCAAGCCAGCCAGCCACAAGCCAGCCAGGAGTCAAGCCAGCCAGCCACAAGCCAGCCAGGAGTCAAGCCAGCCAGCCACAAGCCAGCCAGGAGTCTAGAATATTCTTACCTGTAGTCAGACACGTTATTCATTGCGCCACCGGCCCACTGTGGAGATGAACAATGGACTTTTGCTGTTGCTCCCATTGTGACTGAAAGCACATTGCCCTCTGGCTAGTGGAGGAGGGGAGGACTTCCAAACTCAACTGACACACACACATTGTTGTTTACTCCATGAGTGAAACAACATTATCCCCTGGCCTGTCTCTCTCTTCCTCCTTCCCTGTCTCTGGGTCCCACTCATTACCTCCCTCCCTGATGAAAACCTCACAAGACCTGACGGCAAATTCCTGCTTGCTTTACAACCCTCTCGCCTAGTAGGTGATTACCCAGCTGGCTTAAATAAAGCCTCTGTCATTTTTAACCTTTCTCCTCTCCTCACCACTCCACTCCTCCCCACTCAACTCCTCCCCACTCAACTCCTCTCCACTCCACTCCACCCCACTCAACTCCTCACCACTCCACTCCACTCCTCTCCTCCCCACCCCTCACCACTCCTCCCCACCTCTCCTCCCCACTCCATTCCTCTCCTCCCCCTCCCCACCTCTCCTCCCCACTCCATTCCTCTCCTCCCCACCCCTCACCACTCCTCCCCACCTCCCCTCCCCACTCCATTCCTCTCCTCCCCACTCCCCACCTCTCCACTCCATTCCTCTCCTCACCACTCCACTCCTCCCCACTCCATTCCTCTCCTCACCACTCCACTCCTCCCCACTCCCCACCTCTCCTCCCCACTCCACTCCTCCCCACTCCACTCCTCCCCACTCCATTCCTCTCCTCCCCACTCCACTCCTCCCCACTCCCCACCTCTCCTCACCACTCCACTCCTCCCCACTCCATTCCTCTCCTCACCACTCCACTCCTCTACACCCCCACCTCTCCTCCCCACTCCATTCCTCTCCTCAACACTCCACTCCTCTACACCCCCACCCCACTGTTTGTCTGTGCACAAGCCCAACATTGGAGAGCTTAAACACTCTGACACACTGACGCACACTGTTGGAAAAGCAACTTATTATTAATCGCTAGCTTAAGTTCTTTCTAGCAAAAAAAATGGCACAGCCGTTGTTTAATCATAGTACAAAAACTACTTACAAACTACTCAGAGTGGTATTCTACATCTGGAGGAAAACATAATTTAAGCACTGTTACTCTCTATAGAGACAGAATGGACTTGCTAGCTCCCCAATCACCAGAGCTGGAGAGAACTAGGGTTGCTTCCCAATTAGCACCCTATCCCCTATATAGTGCACTACATTTGTCCTATGGGCCCTGGCCAAAAGCAACGCACTAAATAGTGAAATAGGGTGCCATTTGAGATGGGCCACAGCCCAACAAAAACACGACAGCAGATGTAGATGTATTACATCAAATTCTTCTCTAATGAATTACCTTAACCTCAACTGCATCTAATGAATTACCTTAACCTCAACTGCATCTAATGAATTACCTTAACCTCAACTGCATCTAATGAATTACCTTAACCTCAACTGCATCTAATGAATTACCTTAACCTCAACTGCATCTAATGAATTACCTTAACCTCAACTGCATCTAATGAATTACCTTAACCTCAACTGCATCTAATGAATTACCTTAACCTCAACTGCATCTAATGAATTACCTTAACCTCAACTGCATCTAATGAATTACCTTAACCTCAACTGCATCTAATGAATTACCTTAACCTCAACTGCATCTAATGAATTACCTTAACCTCAACTGCATCTAATGAATTACCTCAACTGCATCTAATGAATTACCTTAACCTCAACTGCATCTAATGAATTACCTTAACCTCAACTGCATCTAATGAATTACCTTAACCTCAACTGCATCTAATGAATTACCTTAACCTCAACTGCATCTAATGAATTACCTTAACCTCAACTGCATCTAATGAATTACCTTAACCTCAACTGCATCTAATGAATTACCTTAACCTCAACTGCATCTAATGAATTACCTCAACTGCATCTAATGAATTACCTTAACCTCAACTGCATCTAATGAATCGTCAAGTTGGAATGTCTCATACTGCCTGTGCAGTGACGCAACCAAGACCCAAACACAGACAATAATCACAGTCAATACTAAAAACAAGGAATGTCTATGTACTGCACATATAGGTGTTGCTGTAGGTGTGGATGTGGTTTAGCTTGAAATTGTCTCTTTCAACTGAGTACAAACCAGAGGTCGACCCGTTAAATCGGCATGGCCAATTAATTTAGGGCCATTTTCAAGTTTTCATAACAATCGGTAATCAGCATTTTTGGACGCTGATATTGGCCGATTACATTGCACTCCATGAGGAGACTGCGTGGCAGGCTGACCACCTGTTACGCGAGCGCAGCAAGGAGCCAAGGTAAGTTGCTAGCTAGCATTAAACTTATCTTATAAAAAACAATCAATCTTAACATAATCACTAGCTAACTCACATGGTTGATGATATTACTAGTTTAACTAGCCTGTTCGTTTATCATCGAATCACAGCCTACTTCGCCAAACGGGTGATGATTTAACAAAAGCACATTCGCGAAAAAAAGCACAATCGTTGCACAAATGTACCTAACCATAAACACCAATGCCTTTCTTAAAATCAATACACAGAAGTATATAATTTTAAACCTGCATATTTAGTTACAAGAAATTAATATTAGCAGGCAATATTAACTAGGGAAATTGTGTCACTTCTCTTGCGTTCAGTGCATGCAGAGTCAGGGTATATGCAGCAGTTTGGGCCGCCTGGCTCGTTGCGAACTCATTTGCCAGAATTGTACATAATTATGACATAAAATTGAAGGTTGTGCAATGTCACAGCAATATTTAGACTTAGGGTTGCCGGCCGTTTGATAAAATACCGAACGGTTCTGTATTTCACTGAAAGAATAAACGTTTGGTTTTCAAAATGATAGTTTCCGGATTTGACCATATTAATGACCAACGGCTCGTATTTCTGTGTTTATTATATTATAATTAAGTCTATGATTTGATAGAGCAGTCTGACTGAACGGTGGTAGGCAGCAGCAGCAGGCTCGTAAGCATTCATTCAAACTTTACTGCGTTTGCCAGCAGCTCTTTGCAATGCTTGCTTCACAGCGCTGAGTTTACGCTGAGACTCCTGAGATTAGGCTGGCAATACTACCAAAGTGCCTATTAGAACATCCAATAGTCAACGGTATATGAAATACAAATGGTATAGAGAGAAATAGTCAACGCGTCATAATTCCTAAAACTTCTTAACTGGGAATACTGGAGAACTGGGAATAATGAATCACCAGCTTTCATATGTTCTCATGTTCTGAGCAAGGAACTTAAACGTTAGCTTTTAAACATGGCACATATTCCACTTTTACTTTCTTCTCCAACACTGTGT
This sequence comes from Oncorhynchus keta, assembly GCF_023373465.1. Classification (NCBI taxonomy): domain Eukaryota; kingdom Metazoa; phylum Chordata; class Actinopteri; order Salmoniformes; family Salmonidae; genus Oncorhynchus; species Oncorhynchus keta. Next base: position 5,529,161 of record NC_068446.1, read on the forward strand.
TTTTGCATTATTTAAACTAAATTGAACATGTTTCATTATTTATTTTAGACTAAATAGATTTTATTCATGCATTACATTAAGTTAAAATAAAAGGCTTCATTGTTCATTCAGTATTGTTGTAATTGTCATTATTATATATATATATATATATATATATATATATATATATATATATATATATATATATATATATATATATATAAAATCAGCAGATTAATCGGTACAGGCATAATTGGTCGACCTCTAGTACAAACACAGAACATTTACTCCACCAACATTTACCTCAGTTTTCCTCTTACAGGCTAATTCAAGGACCCTAATAGAAGTCTGAGCATGCCCCCCTAGTTCATAATATGATCATGTATCAGTGTCATATGAGGTAAGACCCGGGAGACCTGGGAGTCTAGTCTGCTATCAGGCCTATTAACAACACACACACACACACACACACACACACACACACACACACACACACACACACACACACACACACACACACACACACACACACACACACACACACACACACACACACACACACACACACACACACACACACACACACACACACCCCTGTAATCAGTCAAACAGAACAGGACAGAGTGGGATAACCAAACCACATTACCATCATACTGCCACCTGATCCACAACAGAGACGCCTGCTCGCCCACAGTGCGTCAACTGATACGCAATCACATGTACTCCAGCCCTAACCACTCTCAGGGCAGTCTCTATGGGATTGAACCACACAGACACACACACATGCACGCACACAACGACACACACACAAGAACAGGAGAGGTCCTCCCACTCAAAAGAAAGCCAATGCAAATACTGTACTGCACTGAATATGAAGAAAGAGGTTTCGTACAACAGAAGGGTGAAAACAGGGTTAAGGCTGCTTCAATCCAGGCTTCTTCAGAATGACCTGAGAGCATCTAGCGTTGACAAATCTAGTGTTTCATGTCCAGAGATCCATCTATGATGATCTCTCATTGAACCCCAGCCCATCATGCAGATGATGAGGACATTGACAGAGATACATAGAGTCCATCGTGATGAGCTAAGCCCTCTGTTTGTGAAGGACTATCTGTCTGCTGTACACACACGACACACACACACACACACACACACACACACACACACACACACACACACACACACACACACACACACACACACACACACACACACACACACACACACACACACACACACACACACACACAGACCTTGGCAGGCTAACCGTCTCCTCCTATTGTTCCAGAAGACATCAAGCCAATAAAAACAGAACATCTTCCCTTGAGACTGACCTGAGAAATGGTTGCTTCGCATGCATCTACCCACACAGAGGTGCAATGCGTGAGATGAAGTTACAAGACAAGCGCAGTGTAGTTAAAGGGTTTAATTTGAATGATAGGAAGAATAATTCACAAAGTGTTTCAGAGTGGGAGTGCTGACCTAGGATCAGGTACAAATATGGTACATCGTATTCGTTGTGACCTTAAAAGCAAAATTGATCCTATTGTAGCACACCTACTTTGACATGCTTTGTCTATATATGCAGGCCCCGGAGTTTGCCTGGTGTCCAAACTGAATTCAACCTACTAAATTGCAAATTTGTTGCACTTCGCGTACAGTGAAAACCCAGCATGAATTCAGTTTGTACACCCTGGAGTATCCCAGGCAACAATAGCATGTCCCAGCAGGTCAGGTTAGTGAACAACATGTTACTCTACAGTTTGAGATGGCACACAGGGGAACACAAAAGAGACCATTGAGCCCAGGTATGTCAATGGTCTGCAATAAAGAGACGCTGGAGCTGAAAGGCTTCATAAAAAACATGACATCCGATATCTGCTAATAAAATAGCTCTCTGCATCCAGCGGGCAGGCGGGACATTTTTGACATTTCTAATGAGTCACCCTGGGCAAGCACAGATGGGTGTAGAGGAGGAGGAAGGCTGGTGATACAAGGAGACCCTTTCCCTCGACTACACTTTACCCCCGAAACAGCCACTCCATGTGAAGACCATGTGATGACAAACTCTGGCCTGTGCTGTGCGAAATCAACCTCTACACACACATCTCATTTAACATCGGAGCTACAGCGCACTGTCGCAAGGGGGGATCAAGAGTCATACATGTGCAGGCACACACACGCGCGCGCACACACACACACACACACACACAGGCACTCACACACACTGTGACGGTCTAAATCAGGCAGTCTCCCTCTAACCACAGTCACCTCAGATTGTTATGGAAAAATATGCAGTTATGTAGCTGAAAGGAAAATATATTAAAAGGAAATTAAAGTCTTCGGTTCAGCAGCACGTCTGATGCTTGCTTGCTTAGGTTAGGGCGTACCACTTCAAACAGCAACAGGGGGTGGAGGGTTATCGTGTGCCACACTATGTTTACCAGAAAACCCCCCCTCTGGGAGAGGTCAGACCCCTCTCCAGAGCTCCAGTTTAATTGCTCTCAGATTATTTTCTCTCTAAAACAGGAATCAATTGCGTGATGCTGGACCGGGCCTTTCTCTGCTGCTTAGAGGGTTGCCGCTACAATGGCTTTGTTCTGCTTCTCCACTTTGTTCTCTGCGCCAAGTCTGACGAATGAAATACAACAACTAAGCAACATGGCCCATAATCTAATAAGAGGATGGTCATGGCCAAGGCCAGTCATCATCCACCGTCCATTTGATCAGTCTCTGGTGGCTAAAGGTTTAGATAGAACATCACCAAGCCATGTCTCCTCTGGGCTATTGATAAAACTCACACATTCAACTGAGTCGACAGCAGGGTTGGGGTCAATTCCAATGCAATTTCTAATTCCAAATTGGATTTGTAGCAGTCCCCCCCCCCAAAATTGGGAACTGAATTGGAATTGTAAAAAAAAATCTTCCCTGGAATTGAATTGTAATTTAGACTGTCTGAATATGATTTGAATTGGAATTGAAGAAAACCATCCTTGGAATAGAACTGGAATTTGAAAATAAAAACATGGAACTGGGATTTAGATTTTTGTTTTAACTTGAATTGTATTATAATTATGCAAATTCCAGTTACTGGAGTTAATGCATTGATCGGTGAAAGAAAAATGTCCAGATAGATTATTTTGTTCTAATTAAAGTGATAGTTCACCCAAATTACATATTGGTTTCCTTACCCTTAAGCAGTCCATGAACTATGTCCTTGCCACTTTGTAATTTGGGTGAACTTTCCTTTTAAGGATGCCTTTAATATGGAGGCAAAATGTACTCTGTTTTGCTTTATACACATTTCCATTTAGCAGATCATTTTGTCCAAGGTGATTTACAGTCATGCACACTATTTTCTTTTACATAAAGGCAGTCCCAAGTATCAAACCCACTATACTGACATGGCAAGAGTCATGCCCTCCTACCAACTGAACCACAACATGTTGTATTGGTTACTTTTAGCCCCCCCCAAAATACGTTTTAAGTGGTGTCCGGGGGCTGATTAACATGTTTCCCAGCATGCCGTTTTGCAGGTCCATTTTTCTACTTCTTTGTTTCTATGTCTGTGTTATTGGATGTACATTGATTGTTATTTATAGTATGTAGCACAAAGATAAAAATAAAAAAAACATTTTTATTTTTACATCTACTCTAAACTGTTAGTGGTTGGATTTATTGCACCTGTTATTGAGATGGTGGAGTCAGTTCACATGGTTTAGGGCGGGTTGTCTCCTCCACTTTATGGTCTCTAGTTTACAATCAGTATTCATGTGAAAGGTGGGTGATAAACTACTCCTAATGTTGCAAATCCTCCATTTGGCTCGATTTCAATGGGAGTTCAGCAGCACCATTACTGAATAAAATGGCCTGTGTGGTGTGCGAGTCAAATACATAGTTTTGCAGAGCCAGGACGTAAACAGGCAAGCACTGTGTACATTCTGGTATTTCAACACAATTACTGTGACTTATTCTATGTAGCCATGCAAGTGAATGCAATCATTAACTGTATGTCACTAACAAACATGGTCATGGTGGTAATTCCAACATTCACTCTAAAAGCACACTGGGAAATATGCAAATGTAGGCTAATATCTGCATATATCCCAGAGTGCCTGTTAGTGAACGTTGGAATTTCCACCCAATACTGTGTTTGCTAGCGACAGAGATATGGAGTTACATTCGCTTCTTGTGATTCTTTTTGCCTTCACCAAACGAGTGCCGAGGTGAATAGATCGTCCTTAAAATGTAACCCTTGACGTTACATATCATGAGGTTATATAGCAAGAGCCTAGATTTAGCCTAACACAGTGGTCTGAAACTCCTGGTTTGCAGGCCGTATCAGGCAAATCACATTATGTTGACTTGCGAAGTGGTATGTAATTCATGTTGGAATCTAGTGATATTACACTTGATACTCGAGCACCGAGGCATGCCTCGAAATAGCTAAGCGGCTAACTTGGAAGCAGTGTCCGGATGCGTGTATCACTTTATCGGAGGTACGTCATCAATGATCACGTGCTTTTATGAAGCGTGCGTTGAAAAATGCGAGATGCGGGGTTCCGGTGCTTTCTTTGATTAAGCTGCTTTCAAACACCTACCGCTTCTGGATTCCATACTTATACATCTAGGTTGGGATTTTGTACACGTAATTACACCTGACCGGTAGTTTAGCAGGCAGAGTAGGGAACTATGGTACATTGAAAGTGTGAGGTTGAAAATAGTTTAATGTGAAACCACACCTTCTGCACTGTTGTTCAAATCATTTGTTTTATTTAGTATAGTATAAGCTTCTGTCATAAGTATCCTAAATAATGCCAAAGATTCAGATTTTGATAAATAGTCCATTTGAAGGCAAAACACGGAAGCATGATGGCAATTCAACTGATTGTAGGTTATTAAAGCCAACGACCACCGCACCACGTAGTTTTGATCAAATCCACAGAGAAAAAAAATACGTATATCTGATAATTGCACGTTGCTATTTATTGCTGACCAGAAGATGTCACTAATGTGCATTGTGAATGGATAATGAAGCTCCGAGTACTGAGCCTATTTTGGACACAATTGGCTGGAAAGCCTCAATGCTTCAGGTAGCTTCACTTCACAAACACTACTGTAATTCAATAGAGTCCACATATCAAACAATTGGAACTTTTAAATCACCCACAACCTGCATTTAGCATGACTGCCAAATTAGGGAGAATTGAACAAAGAAGACTATCTAAACAATTTAAACTGAAACAACCGTCTCAGTAATGGGTGCAACAACCTGCAATAAAGCATGCTGGGAAATATGATAATGATGGGTGTGGTTTTGAGTGTCAGTATTTTACTCTACACAGAGTTATAAACACTCACAAAAGCTCCGATGAAGGCTTTGAGGCCGATATGTAAAGCTTAATAAAGAGGACTGATACTAGCAAGAGCAGTGTGCTGGTTTCATTTTTCTCATCTCACTCTACACAGAGTAGAAATGACACAATCACACTCAACTCTGGTCAACACCAACAGGTTATTTTATAACACCGAGTGTAAATTTAACTCTTAATAAACCGCTTATAATTGTTATGGAGAGTGGAATTGCACTCTACGTTTAGTATTTTTGCTTTATTTAGACAGACACATAGCCTGAAAGTTGGAGATGGGAATTTAACCCTGGTCTCAGACACATTTGCTTGTTGTTGGCCACAAGCCTGGTCTCAGACTAGACTTAACATAGTAAATGTAAATCTGGGACACTGAAATTAGTATGATAAGTTACGTTTTGGTATGTCTACTTAAAACGTCTTCGGGATCAGTGTCCCGTCCACGTGATGGTTGAGCTAACGTAGGCTAATGCGATTAGCATGAGGTTGTAAGTAACAATAACATTTCCTAGGACATAGAGATATCCGATATTGTCAGAAAGCTTAAATTCCTGTTAATCTAACTGCACTGTCCAATTTACAGTAGCTATTACAGTGAAATAATACCATGCTACTGTTTGAGGAGAGTGCACAATTTTGAAAAATAAAAGTTATTAATAAACAAATTAGGCACATTTGGGCAGTCTTGATACAAATTTTTAAACAAATGCAATGGTTCATTGGATCAGTCTAAAATGTTGCACATACACTGCTGCTATCTAGGGGCCAACATATAAATTGCATCTGTGCTGGGATAATACATTATGGCCTTTCTCTTGCATTTCAAAGATGACGGTACAAAAAAAAATACAAAAGAACCGTTGGTTCTATCTTTGTATTATCTTTTACCAGATCTATTGTGTTGTATTTTCCTACACTCCTTTCACATTTCCACAAACTTCAAAGTGTTTCCTTTCAAATGGTACCAAGAATATGCATATCCTTGGTTCAGGGCCTGAGTTACAGGCAGTAAGATTTGGGTGTGCCATTTCAGGTGAACTTTTTAAAAAAGTGTCAGGATCCTTAAGAAAGATGGGTGGGCGTATAATATGAATGTCTAAGAAACCCAAAGGTTGCTAGTTCGAATCTCATCACAGACAACTCTAGCATTTTAGCTAATCAGCCACTTTTCATCTACTTACTTATTTTTGGCTACTTTGCACCTACTTAGCATGTTAGCTAATCCTTACCTTAACCCTGTTAGTTAACCCTAACCATAACCCTTTTAGATAACCCTTCCCCTGGCCCTAACGTTAACCATAACTGCTAGCCTAGCTAACGTTAGCCAGCTAGCTAACATTAGCCACCTAGGCACCTAGCTAGAATTTGTAACATATCATACGTTTTTCAAATTCGTAACATATTGTACATTTTGCAAATTCATAACATTAAATATGAATTGTAATTTGTAACATATCATAAGAAATGGGTGATGGATATCCACAAATTAATACATACCAAATGAAATCGCTGATTTATGTACAGAATAATACGAAATGCTCTGAGACCAGGTTGCAGCCTGCCCACATGATCACAGCGATGTAAGAGCCTCTCATTTCTATCGTGAATCTTTTTTCAAACTATGTGTTAATGTTACATGAAGGGTTTTGTTTGAATATTAAAAATACATTTAAAATGTGTTTTCCCAATCTCATAAAAAAGGTTTGACGATTCCTCACAATGTGCCAAAACGATCGGGGAATAAAACTGTATAATGCAATACTGAATAACACAGTAGCCACTACCGAGTGGAATAGAGGATTTTGAATTTTCTGCATTTTTCATGCTGTTCATTTTCAACAGCGTTAACTTATCTATGATATTTACTTATTGGATGGGATATATTGGATGGGATATATTGGATGGGATATATTGGATGGGATATATTGGATGGGATATATTGGATGGGATATATTGGATGGGATATATTGGATGGGATATATTGGATGGGATTGGATGGGATATACAATGTTTTCCATCTTTATGATTGTAAGTTCTAATTTGAAAAGCATATTATTTTATATACTTACATGTTGAACGTTTTCAGAATTCAGGGGACATTTTGAGGTTTACCAGGAATATTCCCTGTTAGTTTGTTAAGAGGTTTGTCTTTGAAATCTGCCACAAGTTGAGGTTGAGTTTGGCTTGAAATAAATTCATTAGGTGAGGTGTTGTGGCAGAACATTAAATGAAATAATTGCAGCGAGTACATTTTTAGTATATGATCCCTGCAGGAATTGAAGCCACAACCTTAACATTGATAAGCACTATGCTCGTACCAACTGAGCCACACAGGCCCACTTCTTCCTTCTAAGTTGATATATTCCTTCTACGCCACCATCAAACATCTCCCTCTTCGCTACAGTTCTGAGGTCCCCTCAAGTGTACTAACTCATCTAGATTTTTATGTTCCCCCTTCAGTTTAGTGGAGCGTGAATGATGTCCTAGTTCAAACCGCGGAGAGCTGGTCCCGGGTCTCGGTTCAGGTACATCCTTTACATCTGGGGGGTGGAGAGAGAGAAATACATACTTGGGAGAAACGTGCAATATCTTATCAAGGGGCTTAAAGTCTACATAGAGTCATGGAGAGGAGTGACATAACCTTTATCTCAATATCTTATCAAGGGGCTTAAAGTCTACATAGAGTCATGGAGAGGAGCGACATAACCTTTATCTCAATATCTTATCAAGGGGCAATCCTTAAAGTCTACACAGGGTCATGGAGAGGAGCGACGTAACCTTTATCTCAATATCTTATCAAGGGGCAATCCTTAAAGTCTACATAGAGTCATGGAGAGGAGCGACATAACCTTTTATCTCCACTCTTGCACAAAAATATTTTGAAAAAATAAATAATTCCTAATGTATTACTGTAAACCAGCCTAAATAAGTGGAAGGCTTTCCTGGACGTCTGAAGGATTTCCAACAGAGAACATTGGACAGATAAAGGATGAGTCTGACTAGGGCACGGCAGGGCAGGCCCCGAGACTACACTTCACTTGGAGAGAGTGAGTGTGTGTGTGTGTGTGTGTTATCAGAGTTACCATCACCATACCCTCCGAGACAGGTCGAGACATGGGCCTGAGGAATGGCTCAGTGTCAGTATCCTATCCGGTCTCAGCACTGCCTCCATATATAGGCCACAACAGCACCAAGATACACATTGATACACATGTGCAGTATAAAACAGCACTGAATGAGCCAGAAGGGAACAGGAGAGTATAGATATTACCTGCAGCACAACATGTATGAAAAGTGATGGAAATGATATGTCACCGCGTGGTGTTAACAAAATAGACTGTTGTAAGTATGTTGACCTGTGCACTGACCCTGATGAAGAGGACCCGACTGTCCTCTAATTGTGGCCACCCTCCTGTAAGAGCTGCCACCAGGCCTGACCCAACTGACACTGAGGCTGACAGACACAATTGGAGTCAACAGGCTGTTGCTGCTAACGGCAAACGAGTGTCTTTTTATTTACTAAAGCGTGCGTCGTTGTTTAGTTTCAAACCAGAACACTTAACTGCTTCGCTACTCCAGACAAAGTGCTACCATACATACCACTGTAGGCTATCTATGTACTGTGTGTGTGTGTGTGTGTGTGTGTGTGTGTAACTACCTCAACATCTGTTTGCAAGCAGCGAAGCAGGGCAGAGGGCACAGAGCACTTGAAAGCAGTCCTGAGGTACAATCAATTACATCCTAATTGCTATAGGATCTGTTTCTCCCCATCATTTGAAGCTAAAAGGAGGAGGAAGGACCTGGCTACAGTAGGGCTGCTACTCTGTTAGATCCGGTACAGGCTGAAACCATTCAACTGGTACTGAGAGAAAGCCGGAGGGATGAAGTAAGTCAATAGCTGGAGTCTAAGTCGACCGCTGCAGAACTGCATGGCTTGTCACCACTCAAGGGTGAAAAGACGACATATTGATGACGACCACACGCCGGTCTACTCAAGACGCACGGCGGAGCGCCAGCGCAGACCTCTGCGATGTGGCGCTTGAGGAATTGTGACCGAACAGCTGATCGCGGGCGCAAACTCATCAAAAAGGCAATTGACTGGGACAAAATAAGCACTACCGTGAGTTCTCAAGCCTAATACTATATGGATAAAGGAACAGAGGATTGAGGAACCGACCGGTATGTCGGAGTCATCTTCCTCCTTAAATGGCCTGCTGGATATTGAGCCTGATGGGACTCTCTCAGACTCTTACCATGCCCCAGTCTACTGTTACTTCGATGTGGTTCAATGTGTCTGAGGGAAGAGGTCAACTCATCTGTGCTTTGGGGGGGATTTCGTAGCAATATAGCGTAGCGTCATCACTCTTTCCGTCGCGAGACCTGGGGACTACTGTATGTTACGTGTGGAACAGCGCTGCCAGTCTTTTCAAAAAGTAACAAACCAACAATCAACTGCCTAACTTACTATGCAAATACAGAGCAGACTAAACATAATACATCACAGCCGTAGCAAGAAGATCTTGCCAATACCTCTATCTACAGTACATGACCTCTCCTTAAGTGAGAATGACAGATGAGTGGCGCCCAGCTCAGACAGAGTGAGGGGATTCCTGTGCCCTCCACCAATTAGCATGTGTGAGACAGAACCAAGCTATGTGTCGCTATGTGTGTGTGTAGATTAACCTCTGAATCATGGTTCCTCTTGGCCCTTTTAATTGACAGATTCACATACTATAAATCATCCGAGGATAACCCACCACCCCACGCCAATCCCACCCCAACAACAAGTACAGTGCCTTGAAAGTATTCGGCCCCCTTGAACATTGCAACCTTTTGCCACATTTCAGGCTTCAAACATAAAGATATAAAACTGTATTTTTTGTGAAGAATCAACAACAAGTGGGACACAATCATGAAGTGGAACGACATTTATTGGATATTTCAAACTTTTCTAACAAATCAAAAACTGAAAAATTGGGCGTGCAAAATTATTCAGCCCCTTTTACTTTCAGTGCAGCAAACTCTCTCAGAAGTTCAGTGAGGATCTCTGAATGATCCAATGTTGACCTAAATGACTAATGATGATAAATACAATCCACCTGTGTGTAATCAAGTCTCCGTATAAATGCACCTGCACTGTGATAGTCTCAGAGGTCCGTTAAAAGCGCAGAGAGCATCATGAAGAACAAGGAACACACCAGGCAGGTCAGATACTGTTGTGAAGAAGTTTAAAGCCGGTTTGGATACAAAAAGATTTCCCAAGCTTTAAACATCCCAAGGAGCACTGTGCAAGCGATAATATTGAAATGGAAGGAGTATCAGACCACTGCAAATCTATCAAGACCTGTCCGTCCCTCTAAACTTTCAGCTCATACAAGGAGAAGACTGATCAGAGATGCAGCCAAGAGGCCCATGATCACTCTGGATGAACTGCAGAGATCTACAGCTGAGGTGGGAGACTCTGTCCATAGGACAACAGTCAGTCGTATATTGCACAAATCTGACCTTTATGGAAGAGTGGTAAGAAGAAAGCCATTTCTTAAAGATATCCATAAAAGTGTCGTTTAAAGTTTGCCACAAGCCACTTGGGAGACACACCAAACATGTGGAAGAAGGTGCTCTGGTCAGATGAAACCAAAATTGAACTTTTTGGCAACAATGCAAAACGTTATGTTTGGCGTAAAAGCAACACAGCTCATCACCCTGAACACACCATCCCCACTGTCAAACATGGTGCTGGCAGCATCATGGTTTGGGCCTGCTTTTCTTCAGCAGGGACAGGGAAGATGGTTAAAATTGATGGGAAGATGGATGGAGCCAAATACAGGACCATTCTGGAAGAAAACCTGATGGAGTCTGCAAAAGACCTGAGACTGGGATGGAGATTTGTCTTCCAACAAGACAATGATCCAAAACATAAAGCAAAATCTACAATGGAATGGTTCAAAAATAAACATATCCAGGTGTTAGAATGGCCAAGTCAAAGTACAGACCTGAATCAATCGAGAATCTGTGGAAAGAACTGAAAACTGCTGTTCAAATGCTCTCCATCCAACCTCACTGAGCTCGAGCTGTTGTGCAAGGAGGAATGGGAAAAAATGTCAGTCTCTCGATGTGCAAAACTGATAGAGACATACCCCAAGCGACTTACAGCTGTAATCGCAGCAAAAGGTGGCGCTCCAAAGTATTAACTTAAGGGGGCTGAATAATTTTGCACGCACAATTTTTCAGTTTTTGATTTGTTAAAAAGTTTGAAATATCCAATAAATGTCTTTCCACTTCATGATTGTGTCCCACTTGTTGTTGATTCTTCACAAAAAAATACAGTTTTATATCTTTATGTTTGAAGCCTGAAATGTGGCAAAAGGTCACAAAGTTCAAGGGGGCTGAATACTTTCGCAAGGCACTGTATATACAGTAGTATCAATTCTCTGTGTCTGGCAAGTTGTATGGAGCTGCGGCTTTGAGTATTGTTTCTTCATCGTATGCAATGTATTCTGGGCAATTTGAATGCAATCAAGCTTAATTTCTCAGAGATCATATTATATTTCAACAAAATAACGTTGCAGGAATGTTCATCTTATCTGTTTCGAACAAAATAAATTATTTCAGAACAATTAGAGATGGTGGTTTTCAAAATCCTCTTTCTTGTGCTTTTTGAGGGGGAACAAACCTGCTTTGTTCCGCACAGTGGTGTGTGCTTTGTCCAGTGTGTACCTGACAGTTTGCTGCGTGCTTCGTACCAGTATCTTATCCCTCCCCTCCCTTCCTCCCCATAGTGAGAGAAACAGTCGGCTTTTATGCAGACCAGTGTTATCTGCCCATCAGGACCGAGAGGAACAGGGCTGCTTCACACACACACACACACACACACACACACACACACCCCCCCACACACACACGCACCCACCCACCCACACACACACACATACACACGCACCCACCCACCCACCCACCCACCCACCCACCCACCCACACACACACACACACACACACACACACACACAACACACACACACACACACACACACACACACACACACACACACACACACACACACACAAAAGGATGCCTTCTCTCTTCTCCGTACACACACAACATGCCTGGGATTCCCACACACACCCTGGCCTGGGTTATCAGCTGCCAAGCAGGGCTGTAGTGGAGTTTGGGCTGTGTAAACCAATAGGGTTGTAGAACAAACAACACTACAAAACACATTCCCAGATATCTGAGGAGCCTCTCACACCCCTATGAGCGTACACAGATACACACACTGTAACAAAACGACACACACACACACGGCTAGGCTACACTAACTATCAGGTAAGAAGCCTCCGGCAGAACCAGACATGAACTGTGTCTCAGTCATGAGAGACTAACAACAGACTGATTTTGTGATGAATGTACCTAGGTTGTGGTCAGAGTGAAAGGTGAGTCGAAACCGTATTAAATCGCTGGCTTTGGCGCTCTCTTTGTTTTTCACTCTCTGTCCCGGCAACAGCTAATTGGTACTCCATTGCTTCCCCTTTGGAACTAACTACGCAGCTGACACAGATACCGTACTACAAGCTCTCTTCCCCACGTTGTCTTCTGTAGTCTGCTGTAAATCCATCCAGAGGGAAAGGAGAGACGCAACACAGAGTGTGCATGAGAGGGAATAGGCAGGGACATGTCTCTCTGACATAGACAACGTCTTTCTGTAGGCAGCACCTCAGGGCCGGAAATGCAGTGACACACATTTCAGAAGCCCCAAATGTTCCGTATGAGGCAGGGGATGCGTTTATGGCCTTTCCCTGTCTCAGTGCATGTACAGGGAGATTTGTTCTCGGTTAAACACAGGTGAACCGAGGTCAGATTGATAACAATTTACGCTAGGCTGGCTTGGGATTAAACTGCGGTGAGTCTGGATTATAAAACACACAGCTGAACCAAGCGGGCTAGTCTGGATAAGCTAACAACAGGTCACGACAAGGAAAAGAAAGAGGGAGCCGGAGGAGAGGGAGGTGAAGGGGAGAAGAGGGAAAAGGGAGGGAAAGAGAGAGCGATGAATGAGTTTGCTCAGGGAGATCTTTTCCAGGCTGCATTTTAAGTAACAGTGGTTTAATGTATCCTGATCTGGGCTGAGTTTCCCCAAATTATCGTATCACTAAGATTATCTTTCGTCCATTTAGTTCCAATGGAATTAAGAGGAGTTTAGTGATACTGTGCTTTTGAGAAACCCAGCCTTGGACCATAATCCTTCAGTGCTGAGAGACATGGGGGGTTGGGGTGAAAGGTCTTTGGAAGCAGTTCCGGATTTCACAAGCACCCCATACGCCCCCCTTGGTGATAGAATCAGCCCGAAGCGACACCTGAGATGAACAGGCCTGCTACACTAGATGCAGAACCTTCGCTGAGGCACGCAATCACCGGCAAAACGTGAGATCCAAATTCCACGAGACAACGGGCGGATATGGACCCCAGTCCGCCCAGTCCTGCTCCTTCTCAACAACAAAGAGAAGTGTCTGTGCTCTGTAGCCTTTGATGTGGCCCCTTCTGCTCACCCTCATCTCCACCAGCTCGGATCTGTACATCTCTCCCTCCATCTCCCCCAGCCTACTCTGGAATCCCTGCACAGCCAGACCCAGCGCTCGCAAATCACAAGGATGGGAGGGCTAGCCAGGGGCCAGTTGAGGCTGAGGAGGGTAGAGGGCGATACTGCCAGGCCAGGTGGGGTCACCGCCCCTGTCTCTCTGATGTTGGCCACTTGTGGTTAGCCAGGGTCAAGAGGTCAGGAGGTCAAAGGGCATTTAGCCTCCAGGGGTCTGGGTTGGCCTGTTTCCCTGTGGTGAGCAGAGAGAGAGTCTGGATGGCCTGACAAGAAGTCAGCATAATGGACAGTCATTCAGTAAGATGAATGACTGCTTTTAGTTGAGCGTAGAGAACACACATGAACTGATCAGGGGAACGTTTCCGGAACATTCCTTTGCATGAAGATCACCTTGCATCCATTGCCCACAATGCATTTAATATTATCTTAGCACTACAAAGCTTTTGAGAAACCTGCTCCAGGAAACTTGGGGGACTCAAGCGAGAGATTACATTTATTTTGCTGTCAATGTCAGAGGGGCTGCATGGCGCCGCGCGCCGTCGGGTTTCAGAGTTGCCTTTGGAATTCTAACTCCGACCCAAACAGAACGGCAGATAGCTATGCGAACGGATGAGCGACTCGTGGCAAATTAGTGACCACACGCGCAGTCAAATAAATCAGAACACATCCAATCGCTCGAGAAGGCTACCGTCTGAAGCAGTGATTACTACTGCTGGAGCAGGACTTCAAAGGCAGGTTAAGACTGTGTGTGTGTGTGTGTGTGTGTGTGTGTGTGTGTGTGTGTGTGTGTGTGTGTGTGTGTGTGTGTGTGTGTGTGTGTGTGTGTGTGTGTGTGTGTGTGTGTGTGTGTGTGTGTGTGTGTGTGCGTGTGCGAGGGCAAGACCCTGAGGTGCATATGGCATGACAGCAACAATATATCACTGTATTTACAAAATCGTCCAATCTGCCAGCAGACAGGCAGTGAATCTACTTCTCAACAGTCTGTATGAACGTCCCTTTCATTGGCCAGTTGATGGATAGTTCAGTCTGCAGGTAGAAAATAACAGAGTGCTTCTCAGTTTGCAGTAACCGGAGCAGTGGTAAGTGTAATGATACTCCATCCCCACAAAGCAATGCTGCATGCCAACGTCCCACTGATGTCTTGCCAACAGGTGTCCTGCAATGCTTTAACCCTAAACGCATTAACACTAAAGGGCAACTTACCACAAGCCATACCAACTGGACGAGCTCGTATCTGAAAACTGGGTCTGTGTGGGTCTGTGTGTGTGTGTGTGTGTGTGTGTGTGTGTTTGAAACCGTTCCTAATATTAAGTTGTACCCCGTTTTGCCCTAAGTACAGTCTTCATTTGATGGGGCATTGACTCTACAAGGTGTCGAAAGCGTTCCACAGGGATACTGGCCCATGTTGACTACAATTGTTTGACCTTTGAATTTAACTAGGCAAGTCAGTGAAGAACAAAATATTATTTTCAATGACAGCCTAGGAACAGTGGGTTAACTGCCTTGTTCAGGGGTAGAACGACAGATTTTGACCTTGTCAGCTCGGGATTTGATCTTCCAGCCTCTCGGTTACTAATCCAACGCGCTAAACACTAGGCTACCCGCCGCCCCAATGCTTCCCTCAGTTGTGTCAAGTTGTCTGGATGTCCTTTGGGTGGTGGACAATAATTCTCGATTCACACGGGAAACTGTTGAGTGTGAAAAACCCAGCAGTGTTGCAGTTCCTGACACACTCAAAGGCACTTAAATATTATGCCTCCTTCTTCAACTTGTCTCCTGCCCTTCATCTACACCGATTGAAGTGGATTTAACAGGGAACGTCACCCGGATTCACCTGGTCAGTATGTCAGGGAAGGTGTTCCTAATGTGTTGTACAGTCAGTGTACAGTACAAGTGTGTGCTACCAGTGAGAGTAAGCCTCGGGGTCTGAGAGCTGGTCATGACGCAAGAGCCTATTACCAGATCAGCATCAAGAGAACCAGACCAGAGCAGTGGTGCTCAGTTCAACAGTAGCCCTGGGGAAGGTTTGGGGCTATGGGATCGAGACCAGCAGATTTATAGCCTTTTTTGTTACAGGCCAATCCAAAGACAGGATCACAGCAATCGGTCTCCTGCGTAATCCCAGCTAGCGTTTAACGTTCTGAGAACCATGTGTTTCTTTGAGCTTGGTGAGAGCGTGGTTGTCCTATGGTTATTTTGTATACAACCTTCCATCAACTTCATTTCAATTTTGGTAATGTTTTAGGAACGTTCTCCAACTGGTTTGACATTGGGAATGTTCTCAAATAAAACAGAGAACTTTAAGAAACAAAGTTCAGTTTTACCGGTCAGGAACTGTATGGCTTCGTTCCCAGAACCAACGGGAAACCAAAAACTTACATTTGCACAACTTCCAAGGAATAAAATGTGCTAGCTGGGATGGCATCATTAAGACAGATCGAGAGAGAGAGAGAGAGAGAGAGATAGAGAAACCCAGACACCTGCTGGCCCATGTTGACTCCAATGCTTCTCGCGGTTGTGTCAAATTGGCTAGATGTCCTTTGGGTGGTGGACTATTCTTGGTTTCACACTGTCACACTGTCACACTGTTGAGCGTGAAAGACCCAGCAGTGTTGCACTTCAATATTTTGTCTTGCCCATTCACCCTCGGAATGACCCACATACACAATCCATGTCTTAAATGTATCAAGGCTTAAAAATCCTTATTGAACTTGTCTCCTCCCCTTCATCTACAGTTCCACGCAGACCTGTTTCTCTTTTACTTAATCCTAGTAGCTACCTCTACTTTAATTATCTTAGCCTTTTACTCTCCCTACATCCTGTGCCTCTCTCGTTCTCACAGAAAACCCTGAACAGGCATGAGGCCTGACTACACATTTCCCAGACTCCTCTCCCCCTTCCTTCACCCTTTAAGACGACTAGGAACTTTGTTTCTTAACGAGATGAAAAGTTGACCAGGGGACATTAATCACAGGCGCGCACAGGGTCAGCAGCAGTTCACGGTTCAGTGTGATGAGAGAGAGAGAGAGAGAGAGAGAGAGAGAGAGAGAGAGAGAGAGAGAGAGAGAGAGAGAGAGAGAGAGAGAGAGAGAGAGAGAGAGAGAGAGAGAGAGAGAGAGAGAGAGAGAGAGAGAGAGAGAATACAATGAGTGAGCACGAGACAGAAGGGGTTTAGTGGGGAGATGAGAGGAAGGAGGGAAAGTCCCATTAGAGGAAGCTTAACATGGGGCGTGTCCTGTTCTGCCGACAGACCGAGCCTGGCTCCAGCTCCCAGGGAGACTTCCATCGGACTGAGAGGAGGGCACAGGGCAGTCTGGTCCTTAAAGAGACTTGGACCCAGAATGTCTACAGCCAATGCTTATTGTCAGTCCACTTCAGTCTCTTTATCTATAGTTGAGTTTGGAAGTTTACATACACCTTAGCCAAATACATTTAAACTCAGTTTTTCACAATTCCTGCCATTTAATCCTAGTAAAACTTCCCTGTCTTAGGTCAGTTAGGATCACCACTTTATTTAAGAATGTTAAGTGTCAGAATAATAGTAGAGAGATTGATTAATTTCAGCTTTTATTTATTTGATCCCATTCCCAGTGGGTCAGAAGTTTACATACACTCAATTAGTACTTGGTAGCATTGCCTTTAAATAGTTTAACTTGGGTCATTTCGGGTAGCCTTCCACAAGCTTCCCACAATATGGTGAATTTTGGCCCATTCCTCCTGACAGAGCTGGTGTAATTGAGTCAGGTTTGTAGGCCTCCTTGCTCGCACATGCTTTTTCAGTTCTGCCCACAACTTTTGTATAGGATTGAGGTCAGGACATTGTGATGGCCACTCCAATACCTTGACTTTGTTGTCCTTATGCCATTTTGCCACAACTTTGGAAGTATGCCTGGGGTCACTGTCCATTTAGAAGACCCATTTGCGACCAAGCTTTAACTTCCTGACTGATGTCTTGAGAAGTTGCTTCAATACTTCCACATAATTTTCCTACCTCATGAAGCCATCTATTTTGTGAAGTGCACGACTCCTGCAACAATGCACCCCCACAACATGATTCTGCCACCCCCGTGCTTCACGGTTGGGATGGTGTTCTTCGGCTTGCAAACCTCCCACTTTTTCCTCCAAACATAACGATGGTCATTATGTCCAAAAAGCTATATTTTTGTTTCATCAGACCAGAGGACATTTCTCCAAAAAGTACGATCTTTGTCCCCATGTGCAGTTGCAAACCGTAGTCTGGCTTTTTTATGGCAGTTTTGGAGCAGTGACTTCTTCCTTGCTAAGAGGCCTTTCAGGTTATGTCAATATAGGACT